>NW_024802937.1:586611-612277 GCF_019175285.1 Sceloporus undulatus
TTTTTATTATTGCTTGTTTTATTTTATTTCATTAATTTTTATTATTGCTTGTTTTATTTTATTTCATTAATTTTTATTATTGCTTGTTTTTTATTTTATTACATTAATTTTTATTATTAAATATATACACCCCTGCCTTGTTTTTTTATTATTTTTTATTATTAAATATATGCAAGTGCATTTTCTGTGTATTTATGGCGATTTGAATGTTAACAAGTCTGCCTTTCTTGGCCAATTATAGTGGTGATGATGATGATGGTGGTGGTGATATTGATATCAACAAGCCTCTGAGGCATGGCCAATGTAACTTGCTGTGATTTTTACAAACTCATGCGCAGTGAAGAAAAACCACAGTCCCTTGCCCAAGTACACACTTCTGAGAAGTACAGTTGAACCCGAGGGCAAGTCCATTTCTGCCATCTGTCTAGGAATAATGCCAAAATGTCCTCCATTTTGATCATGCCTAAAAAACATGCCTTTATATTAAGATTTTTTAAAAAAAAATCTCAATTTTTTCGCATGTCCTCCATTTTTAAAAAAACGTGTCCTACATTTGAAAATGTTGACCTACATTTGTCCTACATTTGTCCCGGTTTGGAGGTCCTGACTTATGGCAACCCTAGCTATACTACCAACTGAAGCGACATTTGATGCTGAAAGGAATATGGGTTTATCTATTCCTTAGCTGTTCTGTAATGGTGGAAAGGTGGAGGATGTACTTTTCCTCCATTTGGAAAGTTGCAGCACAGGTAAAGTTCCCCACAGTTACCTTCTTCTGCCTTTTCTCATAAGTGATTCTTGAAAATAGGCTCCCCACTATTATCTCAGATCTGTAGATGGGGACAACAAGCATATTCCAGCTTTCTTTGCTCTGTTTCTGACAGGAAATAGAGTGAGTGTCATGGTATTCCCAAGAGGCTTAGGATTTAGAAGAGGCTATGGTTTATGGAGGAGGAAGACTGGTCTGTGGAATCCTTTGCAACAGGTCACTGGACAGAAGAGGCTTTTGGGTCAGAGACTCCCCTGTTCTATCCTGTCCTATGACATGTCTAAATTGAGGCTTATTATTGACTTACTTAACCAGTAGATATACCATTTGCTGTGTCTGTTGATATCTCAAAGTGGTTTAGGAACAGTAGTCTCTGTATTGGGAGAAAGGCAGGATATAAGAAAACAAAATAGTAATAATAATAATAATAATAATAATAGTTCAATGGTGTATGTAAACACTGAAGATGCCTTAACTGTGAAAACTGTCCACCATAACATATCATGCTGTTCAAACCAAGTCTGGATCCAACTCTGTCCATTTGCCTTAGAGAAAGTCTTAAGTCATGGAAGGGGGGAGAACATGATGTAGTGGTTGGAGTGTTGGACTACTGGAAGCCAGGCTTTGAATCCTCACTTGGCCATGGAAACCTACTGTGTAATCTTGGGCAAGTAACACTCTCTCCGTCTCAGAGGAGGCAAAGCCAAATCCCTTCCAAACAGAAAACAGAAAGATGTTTCCAAGCAAACATAAAGCATTCATTCACATAAGAAGTTAGAAAAAGGATACCAAGACCAGGAATTGCAATGTACATTGTCATATATAAAAATCTTCCATTAACATTGCTATTAATATATTTGGGTGAGAGCCAGAATGGTGTGGTTGTCTGAGTGTTGGACTAGGACTTTGGAGATCAAGGTTTGATTCTCTGCTTGAGCATAAAAACCCACTGGGTGACCTTGGGCAAGTCAAACTTTCTCAGCCTCAGAAGGTGTCGGCAAACTCCCTCTGAAGAAATCCACTAAGAAGACCCTATGATAGCTTCACCTTAGAGTCATAAGTCAGAAATGACTTGGAGGCACACAACAACAGACAACAAATATATGAACACCTTAGCTTAAACATTCTATTGATCACTCTAAAATGCATTATTTCAAAACTGATTTTTATTTTTTCTTGATTTTCCCATGGGGGGGGCAGGGGAAAGTCTTTGGAGGGGAAAAAACCCAGGAAAAAACTCCCCCCTACCAGTTTTTTTAAACCTGTTTTCCCATAACATTCACATATCTAGTCTGAATCTTTACCAGGTTGCTAAAAAAATACAGCTTTTTTTCTGGCTTTTTGTGCTGTCTTTTAGAGAGCAACCTGGAGTTATTTTCAAGCTCAGTTAGACTATGTTTTGCCCATAGTGTACAAAAGTACCCGTGATACAGAAAAATCTTATGAATGCATTCTAAGCAGGCTAAAGATTAACATAAAGCCCCTTGTCAGCAGTAAATGCTTTTGTCTCTGTCCTCCAGACAACAATGTTTTCTGTGTACTGAAAAATTATCTGAACATGTTGATTAGTTGTTGGTATTTACAGGACTTAATGGAAAAGAGTTCTCTTCTCAAAGAAGAAGAGGAAGAAGATAGTTCCTTCTCCTTGTTTTTGTTTATTAAGGGTTCAACAATGCTGATAAAGTATTATGTGCTTATGTTTTCTGGACAGATGATATAGCTTATGTAGGTTAGAGAAATGTGGTGGGATATGAGTTTTTGTGTTGAAATATATTCAGAGTATATTAATAATGTTATCATAAAACCATAGTGATATCCCCATGTTGTCATTTAAAGTGTTGGGGTGCATCTAGACTGTAGAAGTAATCCTCATTGACACCACTTTTAAGTGCTGTACCTCCATTCTATGGAATCCTGGAATCTGTAGTTTTACAAGTTGTTTAGCTTTCTTTGCCAAAGAGTGCTGGTTCCTCACAAAATGGCAAATCCCAGGATTATGTAGGATGGGCAATGACAGTTAAAGTAGTGTCATACTGCATTATTTCTACAGAGTAGATGCACCCTTAAGTTTAATACTCCAGGAAATAATTCAGAGATGAGTGTTTCTTCTTTCCTTTCTTGATCACACTTCTAGTTTATGAGGCTTTTTAAAAAATCTAGTGTATGTATTTATCCAGAATTCTACTGGAAGACTGCAGAAATCAAATCAGCTTTTTTAACCTAGTATCTCACCACTTTTTGATTTTATGATATCTTGATACTGGAGGTAAATGTTTGAGAGAACTTCATCACATATGGAAAGGACAACCTTATTATATTTCCTTACTAAAGTTATCCTTTCCTTATGGAACAAAGGCCTGATACATTTATCTCCAGTATCAAGACATCATAAAATAAAAAGGTATAGTGATGGCGAGAAGTTAGGTTCAGAAATATGATTTGATTTCGCTAATCTTCCACTTGTCCCATTTTATGTGGCTCTGCCATATTCCACTAGTGTAGGGAGTGGGAGTTAGCTTTTTTCAGACACTTGAGTAATTTAAAAATAAATAAATCTGATTTAATAACTTATCAGTAAAGAATTAACAGCTGTTTATTGTTTAACAGTGGTGCTTTCTGAATATGTATATTACCAGATGAAAGTCTAGGACTGAAGATAGAGTTAAAAGCTGAAGATACATTATTTAACAAACTTATTTATAGTTTGTGAGTCTTAGGAAGAGGTTCCAGAAACCTCTTCTTTCCTCATCAGTGCTGTGTTTTTACCGTAAACTGTAAAAATATCTTCTGGAATATATACTATCTGTTTCCTTGTAAATGCCACCCCCCCCCCCCAAAAGCAGGGAGTCAGGAGTTGTGTTCTATTCTTTTAGTCAACAATCTTCGGTGGTTGCCACACTGACAAAGTTCTCTGTGGGGTTTCTGTGATCAACTTGAAAGAGTCAAGAAGGCTGTAAGATCACCTTAAACCTTCCAAATACTTGAGCAGACCACTGATTGTTTTATTGCTTCCTCTTGAGGATTAACTACTTCAGAACATTGACCAAAATGTTACATAATAGTCTACAAACTGAATGATGCCTTGCTTTGATCCTAATTGTTCTCATTCATCTGTTAGCCATATCGTACTTTCTTATTCTTATACTACAAAGAATGTCACAGTTATTTCTTAGCATAATGTTAGATTACAATCACTTAATTTTATTAAAACCGCATGTAAAAATATATTGTAGCAGTTTCTTCTGATAAAGTATTTCATAGCACTTTTAAAGAACCTAAAGCACTTTACAAACATTATTGTAGCAATCAGTTACATTTCATAAGGGGCTTATATAAACGGGTTGATCCAGTGCTTCAGTAATTCATTTTGCTTAAATGAAAATGAAAATACAGTGATAAAATTACTATCTTTTACCTAACATCTTACCATAGGAACAAATAATACTTCGGCAAAAGAAGATTTTTGATACTATTTTAAACACTTTGAAATGCAAAGAAAAAGTTATCCTGAATTTAAAAAAATACGCAAACGATTCATAACCATAGTTTTTTGTGGGTTTTTTGGGCTATGAGGCCATGTTCTAGAAGAGTTTATTCCTGACGTTTCGCTAGGATCTGTGGCTGGCATCTTCAGAAAATTCTTCTTCAGAGGATTCATAACTATGCTTGTATTCCTCCTTACCAAATTATCTTCCTCAGAAACACTTTTCTTTTTGGCTTTTCTAAAATGCAGATTGCCAAGTGGATAGATTGTTGAGGTATAGCTATGCAGGTCTTTGTCTTTCTTAACTAACACTGCAAAAATTTGATGAATAATCAGATATTCATCTACATACACTGTCTCCACCTTCTACTGGTAGTGAAGGAGGGATGATATGAGCCAGATCTGGTGAGTGGGGCAAGCAGGACTTGGAAGCATGTAATGGACTTCAGAACAGATAAAATATGGATCACACTGCAGTCCTATGTGTTCATTGATGCTTCTTCCCAGGAAGCAGGTATGAAATTACACCCTTATTGAAGCCCAGGGACATCTGCCAAGCCATGCTAAATTTGCTAGCTTTGATGTGCCAATAGGAAATTGCTTCAATGTGTTGAAGGACTTGGGGCATTAGAAACTGGGCCCACAGTAGTCAAGAGACAGCTCCAAGGTCTTTCTAGGCTTCCTGTAGTCTGGTTTAATGCTTCTGGTACACCACTTTGGTGGTAGAAGTGGTGTGTGCTCAACTTTTGTAAGTATATAAAATGGGCTTAAAGTTTCCTGGAAAACAGAATGGTCCTATTTTCAAAAAGCCTCTATCCTTTTTGTAGTTTCTGTTTGAAAAGAAAATCTTCCCAGTAATAGCTGGGGGGAAATGTGTTAGATTTTTTTGGGTAGAATGAATGTTCAATGAAGCTGATGTGGTAGTGCTAGGATCACCAGATATGGATCAGGTTTTTAAAAAAAATCTACACTAGTCCATACCACCAAAAAGGGAAACTGAAACACCTGCACTTGGAGATCATGATCACAAAGTGGGGTGGGTGGGTATCTACAGAGCTATAGGAAAGCAGTTATTTGGACCCACATTCTTCTATTGCAGCAAAGACTTTGATGCATGGCGAACCAAGTGACTTTTAAGGTCACAAGTATCATAGAATCATAGAGTTGGAACAGACCACAAGTGCCATCCAGTCCAACCCCCTGCCATGCAGGAAATCTAAATCAAAGCATCCCTGACAGATGGCCATCCAGCTTCTGTTTGAAAACCTCTAAGGAAGGAGACTCCACCACACTCCGACGGAGTGTGTTCCACTGTTGAACAGCCCTTACTGTCAGGAAGTTCCTCCTAATGTTGAGGTGGAATTTTGTTTTCCTGCAGTTTGCATCCATTGTTCCGCGTTCTAGTCTCTGGAGCTTGCTCCCTTCTCAATATGACATCCCTTCAAATATTTAAACAGGGCTATCATATCACCTCTTAACCTTCTCTTCTCCAGGCTAAACATCCCCAGCTCCCTAAGGCGTTCCTCATGGGGCACGGTTTCCAGACCCTTCACCATTTTAGTTTCCCTCCTTTGGACATGCTCCAGTTTCTCCACATCCTTTTTGAATTGTGCAATGGAATGGGCTAGGGTAAGATGGAGCTGAAGCTGATCTGGTTGTGGTAGGATCACCAGATTGAGGAATCCACATAACTTCTCATATTAAATAAAAATAGTTATGTTAAAGGAACACTTTAGCTTTTAAAGAAATTGGTAGGAGCAGCAAGTTGTTGGATGCAAAGTATTTTATTTGTGGGCTAGAACTATGCATTTCCAGAATGTGATATTTTGAAATCTGTGATTTCATAAAAGGAATACTATTTCACAGAAGCTTTTGAGATCACACACATAATGCTACTTTATGGGAGTAAAAATGACATTTAAAATCTGCAGCTTAATCTGATAGTCTAGTATTTACATATTATTGGTTTATTCATGGTTGGATTTTCCTGTTAAAAATTAAAAATTCAGAATTGCTGAAAGTGGTCTAATACTGTATTATAATTACAGAACAATTCTCAAGATCATGTTTGATCCTCAAGAATTGCCAAAATGCGGAGAAAGAACCAAACCGTTCAGATTCCTAGGCTGTGATATCACTTTTTATGGTTCACTCACAGTTGGACTCCATAAACATTTTAAATTTTGGAAATCATAATTCATGTTCTAAGAATCCATTCTTAAGTATCTTTGTATTCTAGGCTAAAGGTCTCTCATGGTCCAATGTCACTCCAAAATATTCTTTGCAGATTTTGAGCAGAATAATAGAAGAAACAGCTGTCTGCTTGTTAATCTTAGAACCATTTAAAAGGTTATGTGCTCTGGAAAGTAAATGTATCCAATATCCATTGTTTATCTCCATTTTGAACAAAATGGAAATTAATTATGAAACTATATTTACTATACTTGGTGTTATAATGTTTGCTTTTATTTTTCTTTAATTGGTGTTTTTACGTGCCTTCATGTCATTTCTGAATTATGGCGACCCTAAGGCGACTCTTATCATAGGGTTTTCTTGGAAAGTTACTTCAGAGGGGGTTTGCCTTTGACATCATCAAAATTAACAAATGATTGTGTGATGTTCATTCTAGAAAATCTATGTATCACTTTACAAATCCTAGCTGAAAATGCATTTTTGTATCATTGATGAAAGTTGTTCTTGTTGGTTTGTCATTATACAATAAGTGGAATTCACATAAACCTGGACTGGGTAACTTCCAAGTCGGGTTTCAAAATAGCAATAAGGGACAGAAAAGACTGGTTGTGAGAAAAGACATTCTATATGAAGTTCACCAAAGTTGTGTGAGATGAGGTTTCTCATGAAGAGATCCAGATCTCAAATTCCAGGCATTCCCAAATCTTGTGATGATAGGCCACCAGCCATCAGGAAGACAGAAATGTTGCTGCTGCCAGGCTGAATGTGCTGCTTGGCCTAGAGTAGAAAGAGTTAGCATCAGCTATGCTCAAAACAGAACCTACTCCTGCACTCTTTCTTTGGTGTGTAATTTGAGAGCAGCTTGCTTGGCCAGTAATTGAAAATACAAGATTTTTTGGTGTCATATTTAATGCTTGCACGAGACAAGCTTTTTGGACCTTAAATAAGGGGCATCTCTTTACAGTAAGGGACAGCTGCTAATTCTACTTCCCAGTAGAATTACCAGCTGTCCTTTACAGTAAATATTAAATATCCCACCTCCTCCTGCTGCATCACCCACACTGAGACAAAGAGCAATCTGGCCTTAATAAGAGCAACCACAAAATATGGATACTAGTTTTTGTTGTTGTTGTACACCTTCCAACTTATAGCAACCCTAAGGCAATCCTGTCATGGGGTTTTCTTGGCAAGGAGCCTAGTTGGATGTCTCATTTAACAGTAAGCTTTGACTTCTTTGATTTTGACTTCTTCCTACCCATCCTGGTCATCAGGAAGAGTTTTTGCCTTACAGAACTTTCTGCTGGTAAGAGATTCAGCTCATTCCTTGGGTTTTTTTTAAAGACCATAATGCTTGTTACTAAGGGAAAAATGATTCAGTAATTCATAGCAAAATTGATGTCTGAATACTGTGGTTTTTCAAATTCCAACCCTCTGATCATGCTTTTTCCTTACTTAAGTTGGATGTTTTCAAAAAGCTTAATATGTAGCTGCTCTTGTCAGCTAAACTCTGCCAGGTGTGAAAATGCTGTGTCAAATGAAAGTCCTTAGTATGTTAATACAGAATCTCTGCAGATCTGGCAAAGATTGTCCCAATTAATCCTCTTTTGTCACACAATTTCAGCTATTTTACAAATGTTCCAGCATCTTTCTTCTCTTCCCACTCCCCCTTTGTTCTCAGCTTATTTCATTTGTTACAAATTGAATTCAAAGTACTAGTAGTTTGCACTCAGGTAACTCAACAAGGGGGAAAGGAACCCACTGGTTGGATTCAGGCAAAAACAAACTACTGTAGTCTCTCCTAGCTTGTGTGTTCTTCGTTAATGAGTTTTGCCATCTTAACTACACATGTCCTGGTTTGCATCTGTGAAACGCTGGAAGGTATAAAATAGGCAGATAATTATATGGGCCACTGAAGCAGTTTTGATGGCAGGACCCACTTTGTATATATGTATGAATTACTGTAGAAATTACATAAATGGCTAAATAAGAAATAGAACAAAAGTGCTGACAATGGACAGAAGCACTAATATCTTTTTCCGGCCCCCCTCACCATACCGTCCGTGCATGCAAATGAAAAAAATGTATATGCTACAAGACCAGGGCTGCATCTGCACAGAAATAATGTAGTTTGAGACCACTTTAACTGGCATGGCTAAGTACTGTGGAATTCTGTGATTTGTAGTTTTGTGAAACTTCCTTTCTTTGTCAGAGTGCCCTGGTGCCACAACAAACTACAGATCCCAAGATTCTATAGCATGGCAGTTAAAGCATTGACAAACTGCATTATTTCTTCAGTGCAGATGCAGCTAAGGTCATTTTCACACTACATCACACACAAAACTATGGTACTTTGATAATACTTGCATTGCAGTTTAGCAACTGGTATTTAGAATGATCAGCTAAGACTCTCTAGTAGATCACCAAAACATAATCACCAGGATTTCATGGGATGGAACCTTGAAATTAAAATAGAATCATAGTGCTGTATTTGTGTAGTATTAAACTGTTCTAGTACTTTCTAATTGCTAAGTGTTTGGGACCGAAGGATCAGTTTACCTTTGTCAATGTATCATTTGTCCCATCAATGTTTATTATTTTTATTATAAAGTTCATTATAATATTAATTATTGAATTAATTGACCATAGAAAACATTCCACACTGCTATACATACTAATATCCCTTCCCCAAATCATGATTCTCCACTTCCAAGGCATTCAAAGCAGTCAGTTGTTTTTAATTCATTACAGATCAGTCAAGAAAACATGTCACTCATGTAACACTACCAGTGTACTTTTGGATAGTTGGGAGGTAACTTGGGCTTCACAAATCCCCAGAGGAACATGGAAAAGAAGGGAAAAAAACATGGCAGGGACGAACATAAAACCCTTGGAGGAGTTTAGAAAGAACATTCTCCAGTACAGAGGAACTAGGAGGTTGGTCAGGGAACAGCCAAATGACAGGGGAGGTGGGGTATTCTGGAGACTTGGGGAGCTGAAAATAAATATTTATTTTATTTAAGACTATGTGTTTTGGTCTTGGGCGAGTCACATACTCTCAGCCTCAGAGGAAGGCAATGGCAGCTGCTCTCAGAACAAACTTTGCCCAGAGAACCCTATTATAGGTTTGCTTTAGTGTAGTCGTACTTGAAGGCACACAACAACAACAAATTGTCCTCTTATTAAAGCTGATTTGTTGTCTTTTAAAACTGCTTATTGTTTGCTGGTGGTGCTGTGAATTGCCTCCAAAATTCAGCACCAAACCATAACAGTGAGAAAAAGGAAAAAAATGTTGATGAGAATTACAGTGGTGCCTCGGGTTACGAAATTAATTCGTTCCGCGGCCGCTTTCGTAACCCGAAAAGCCTTCGTAAGCCGAAAACCCATAGGTGCTAATGGGGAAAAGCCGCGATTTCGTGTGAAATAGCGCCGAAAAGCACCAAAAATTTTTTCGTAACCCGAAAAAACATTCGTAACCCGGAACAATTATTTCCTATGGGATTTTTTCGTATCCCGGAAATTTCGTAACCTGGGTATTTCGTATCCCGAGGAACCACTTATTTCCCCCGTATACCACGTACAAACTTGAGAACCCACATGATTCTCAACACTGTCCCAGGTGGTTGTGGTAGGGGGAAACTCAGCTCAAATTTTAATATCTGCAGCACCCCTTTGGTGCCCCCCCCGAACACACTGGATCCTGAAACAAGTGAGCCATTTGACCAATGGATCATTCAGCCCTGAACACAGGTTCCACGTTGCAGCTTGATCATAACCATCCAGAGTAACATACCTAATGTTCCATCTCTTTGAGTAACAGACAATAAACAAATTACCTATCACTCCATATACAGGCATGCGTCAGTTGACAAAGCCTCTGACAAAGAAGGTCTTTTTACAAGTCTTTTTATGTCCACTCAGCCCCCTTTCCTCATCATCCTCTATCTAGCTGGAGCTTTCTTTAACAGCATCTGTATGAGGAGGATGGTGAAAGAGGACTGCAGAAACACTTTCAGTGTCAGGTTACAGCAGCATGTCTGCAATAGTAATAGCAAGCAATAGCAAGTACACATCTATACCACTTATCAGTGAACTAACACTCCCTAAGCGGTTTACAATGAGTAAGCCAATTCCCCCAACAAGCTGAGTACTCATTTTAATGACCTACAAAAGGATGGAAGGCTCAGTGGACTTTGCAGCCCTCCTCCAGGATTGAACTTAAATGTTGTGGCTGCAGTACCAGCATTTAACCACTGTGCCACCAGGGCTCCTTAAAACAATCAGCAATCACCAGTGCCATATACATTGGGCAGTGGATGAATGAAATTCTGCTCTAAACAGTGGCCTCACTGTACAGAGTGTCACCTTGTGTGAGGGGTTAGGGCTTCTGGGGGCAGGGCCAAAAGGACACGCCCCCTCACTTTGCTGCCACCCTGTTGCTTTACTCGTGAGTAGAATGGCAACATGACAGGGAGGTGGTGAGCAGAATAGCTTGCAGCAGGGAGGTGGGGGTGCACTTGGCCAGGTGTCACCCCTCTTCGGGGGTGTCATCTGGTGTGGTCTGCACCCCTTAATGACCCCACTGGATCTATTAACCATCCATTAAGAAGCCAAGCCCTCCCTCCAGTCCATCTCCCTTGAGCCAGGCCTCGGAGGTAGAGAAGAACTGCTGGCCCTCATCCCCTTCCCCACCACCACTCCCTTCTCCTTTTGTGTCCTGTCTTTTTAGATTGTAAGCCTGAGGGCAGGGAACCGTCCAATTAAAAAGATTGTATGTACAGCGCTGTGTAAATTTACAGCGCTTTATAAATAAAGGTTAATCATCATCATCATCATCATCATCATCATCATCATCATCATCATCATCATCATCATCATCATCTAACCAATACTACTGTAGCTGTGTATGCCTGCCTACAATTGGCCAGGTAAACTGGCCAGATAAATAGCAGGAGGCAGCATAATCTGAGTTTGCATAAATTGCAAAACAGAGAGAAAAGAGCAGGTGAACTTCTCTCACCAGCTATCCCCAGCATCATAAAAATGCACAGGTTTGGCCACCAAAGTGAAATTTAAAAAAAAGTTTAGGATGGTGAAAGAAAAAATGATCTATGGATGGATTTTAGGAGCAAGCCTACACATAGGAGATTCTCAGATGGGGAAAGGATGTCCTTGACTCATCCTTGACCCGTCCTTCATGTGTGATTGCAGGAAGACTTTCACATGACATTGTGCTTATCTGGACATTGTCCTGTCTGGAAAGCGAGAATGACAGCGATCGCATGAAAGTCTTTCATATGACATCACACTGATCCTGTAATTGTCCTGTCATTGAAGTGGAAACGCTCTGGGATTTTGTATTAACAGGGGTTTGTGTTAATACAGTTCCACTTCAATGACAGAATAACGACAGGATCAGTGCTACATGTATGAAAGGCTTTCGTGCGATTGCAGTCATGGATGGGATAAGGACAGGAGAGCAATTCCATCCTTGTTCTGTCCCCATGTGATAATCTCCAAAGTCTCTAGAAGATTTGAATGTTTTTATTTGCTTATGCAAAGCTGATCTGATCTGGCTGTTTCATTTCACACAAACATTGTTAGTTTTGAATAAAACATTTGCTGGAAAATGTTGAACAGCTCTTCTTTTTTGTGGTGTAGGAACCTATCCCTGTTCTTTAGATGTAATTTCTGTCTTCAGTACCAAAATTTCTGTTAAAGAAGTAATGCCAAGGAACAGATCTATTTCATTAACTGAAGTATATCTTTTTAAAGATAGTAAGAACTGTGTTGAAAATCATCTTTTGAAGTAGGATTATGTACATTGAATTCATAACTCTACTGCAGTCTCCTTCCTCTTCTTTTGAAAAGTTCTACTTTAACATCAATCTACTGTATTTCAATTTGGTATTTACTTAACCTGATGACCTTAAGCAGGTTATGTGCAAGTCATCTGCCCTAAGTGGAGTGTGCTTTCCCATACTATAATTAGAATGTGTTGTTGTTACTATTACAGGTGTAACTTTACTTCAAGGTCAAATAGTCTAAGTTATTCCTGATAGCATTTCTTTTTACTGTGGGAAACTCTCCCTCCCACCCAGACAAAAACGCACATCTAAATAGTCAGAAGAAAACCAATCTCACTTCATTATATAAAGTAACAAGCAAAGATTAAAATTCTACACACTTTGGTGTGTTGTTTTTTTGTTTTTGTTTAAATTAGCACTTAAATCAATCCCTCTTGTTCTCTTATTCCTCATTGTTTTTTGTATTAGCCCTCTTTTAATCACTACACACACACAACAATCAGTGGTGTAATTTGGGGATATCTGACACCTTGAGAATTCTTCTACTCTGTGGGGGATACAGAGATCCATATCTCAAATATGCCACAAGCCAGAAAGCACATGTGAAGTTTGGGTATGTTTCATGAGGTGGAATCTTTGTTTTGAGTAACAGTCAGCCCTCCTTGTGTGCAAAAAATGTAACCAACACCAATATGATAGATTGGTTGGGGCAATTTTTGTCCTAACTGTTTTTTTTTTGGTGTGTGTGAGTGTGTGAGGGGAAAACCTGTACATAGCAGGTAGCTGAAACATGTTTATAACTCTTCAGGTAAAAATGTCATAAAGTATCTGTATTGCAGCTCTAGTTCTATGTGAATTCTGCAACGAAATATGACTCGGGGTACTAGAATGTCTCATTTGCCTGGATGAGTGTTTTATCTCAGCAAACACTCTTTCAACATACAATATTTAAAGCAATAATAATGGTACAGGAAATGACCAGTGGCAATATTATAAACTAATTCAGTTTAATGCAGTTTCTACAAGGGTTTGCAGCAAAACCAGCAAACAGTACTTTCGCACTTTAAAGACAAATTCATTTATCATGCCAACTTCAGTTTTTCAAGCAGAGGACTCAAAATCCCAAGGTATTTACTTTTAGTCAACAATCTGAAGTACTTAACTGGAAACACATTTTGCTTAATAGATTCACAGCAAAGATCATCTACAGCAGAAGACCTTATTCAAAAGTCCAGAGGGGGAAAAAGTAATCCTCTGTTACTCTGTGACATTAATGAACTGGAACAGAATCAGGGTACAGTTCTGTGGCAGCAGGATCTGTCCCCATGCCTTTGTGTGTAGACTGCTTATAACAATGATTTGGAACCCATGCAACAGACACTTTGGGAGATCACAGAGTGTGCGGAACAGAGCTTGTAAACTGCATCATCCACCTGAATGTTAAGAGTGTGTGAAACACCATTGGGAGGGGTTTAAAATCAGTTTGGGTGATTACTGTTCCCAGAATCCCCTAACTAGCTTGAGAGTTGTACTTCATTTTTTAAAAAAATATTTCCAAGCTTAGAATTTCAAAAACCTTCATAAGATTTATTTTAATATTCTCCTCTAACTCCTTTCAGTTTTCCTCAAAAATTCCTTAGCTGATTTGACTGAAGAGCAAGCCTCATAATTTGTTTTCATTGAGAGATTTAGTGGCAAGTCATATTAAGTTTCATTACTTCATTGAGTAAAATTGACACAGTTGTATTATGTATACTGGATTGTGAATGTGACTCAGAATTACTTGTCATAACACATTGTGATTTGTGTCCCAGAAATATTGCAAGACTGGTCCTGAACATAAATCTTTTTTGAATTATCTCTTGTTGGAAAAATATATGCATTTAAACC
This sequence comes from Sceloporus undulatus, assembly GCF_019175285.1. Lineage (NCBI taxonomy): Eukaryota > Metazoa > Chordata > Lepidosauria > Squamata > Phrynosomatidae > Sceloporus > Sceloporus undulatus. The sequence goes on from NW_024802937.1 coordinate 600,752, forward strand.
TCAAAGGATATTTCTTAAGACACTGATTTATTTTTCTGTTACATACATTACCAAAGCTGCTGTTTGCTGACTGATGTTAATTGAATGAATTTAGGGTCTCTTGGTGCAGACACATAAGAAATCACCTTAGCTATAACAGAAACCTGACAAAGGGGCTAAACAGACAGCTGTAAAGGGGCGGCTTAACGCATCCCTGTGCTGCGTCCCCAATCTGGCATTTTTGGGTGCAAAAGAAGTGGCAAAATACTGCTTCTTTTTTGCATTGGGAAAAAGGTGCCCCTTTTGCCACTTCCACAGCTCTTCTTTGCTCCTGCGGTGTGTGGTGTCTAATTGCTCATCTGGTTGGGCGGGCGGTGTGACTCTGGCTTGGGGGTCACTGTGCTTTCCCCCAAAGGCTCACAGAAATGTTGTGGAGCTTTTATTTGTAAATAGGATAAAAGTGTAAAGAATTAAAACTTCTTCACATTTTTAAAAAATGATTCTATCTAGACGGAGTAAGAACTCTGGCTATAAAGTTTTATTTAAAGACATCCATTCCTTTCAAAGCTCCTTATAAAAATTAATTCATTTTCATTTTTATTTCTTCCAGGTTTATTTCCTGCTATTCTTAATCTTGCTAGCAATGCTCACATCAGTACCAATGCTACCTGTGGTGAAAAGGGTCCTGAGATGTTTTGTAAACTTGTGGAGCATGTTCCAGGACGACCTCTACGCAATGCACAGTGTCGAATATGTGACCACAATAGTTCAAATCCTAAAGGCAAGTTGACTGCATTATACTGTTTCTCGCAGTATCTTGAGACACTGCCTATATATAGTGTTGACTGTGTTTGTTTTACGCTTGTTAAGGTATGCAGCTGCTTTGGTTATGTGAACGATGCAGTTTAGGCTCTAGGTAATCCCATTGTAATCACTAGAGTCTTAAAATCTGGGCTGCTTCCAAACATATAGAGTAGAATTGTTTAAATCAGTGAGATCCCAGACCATTGGATCTTGGTCCTGTTATGCATGATTTTGTCTGAACTGGGCATAGGAATCATTCCCCCCCCCCCCCCCGCTGAGTCTATAACTCTATAATATTTTTGTATTCTCCATGAGATTCCCACCCAATCTTTTTAGGACACATGTGCCTTACTAATAAAACAAGAATCTATTCAGGAAGAACTTTCTGATGGTAAGAACTGTTTGATAGTAGTATATACTACCTTGGAGTGTGGTGGAGTCGCCTTCTGTGGAGCTTTTTAAACAGGGGCTGGGTGGTTATCTCTTGGGAGTGCTTTGACTGTGTTTTCCTTTATGCTAGGGTGTTGGACTCGATGGCCCTTGTGGTCTCTTCCAATTCTGTGATTTTAGTCTGAATGTGATTTTAGTCTGAAACCAGTGGGGAAATCTGACCCTAATTTTGTTTTTTAGAACAACACCCTATCTCAAATGCTATAGATGGTACTAATAACTGGTGGCAAAGTCCCAGTATTCAGAATGGAAGAGAATATCATTGGGTAACCATCACTCTGGATCTAAGACAGGTAAGTAATAACAGCTACATAAAAATATGGATCAAAGTATTTCTAATATTTTGTGGTTGAGTACAATGGGAAGAAATAAAGAGTTTCCTGAGTGAACAGTGTAGGTTTGTCAATTAAATTCCAACATGACTATTTTTCTCTCTACAATGTCTGCTTATTAACATAGAATAGGGTTACCCAAAAATGTTCATATAATATATGGGTTATTCTAAGATTTGCTTAATTTTTTTTTATTTCTATCTTCTCGCCTCTCCCAATGGGTGAAGCTTAAATGGATTCACCCAACAAAATCAACAATTTTTTTTTTTTTTTTTTTTTGGGCATGGTGGCCATGTTCTAGAAATTTTCCTTCCTGACGTTTCGTCAGCATCTGTGGCTGGCATCTGTCTCTGAAGATGCCAGCCACAAATGCTGGCGAAACATCAGGAAGGAAAATTTCTAGAACATGGCCACATAGCCCAAAAACCCCACAAAAAACTATGGATGCTGGCCATGAAAGCCTTCAACAAAATCAACAAAACTGCATAGCCTACAAGTTAAATTTTGATTCTTCCTTCTTCTTTGACCAATTTTCAATCATTTCCTTTTGTTGATGCAAACAGTGTTGCCCTTGTGGGCATGAAATCCTAGTCTGTGTGTAAAGGAAGAATCCTACACTTTCTAGTGGCCAGCAGGGCAAGTGTGGTAATGTTTGCTCAGCTGGAAAAAACAGCAGAACTCCAGATATACTGTACAGTGTGTTCCCCTGCATGTTTCCCTGCTAACGTGAGATAGAAGATGGTAAGTTTAGATATTTGGCTCGCTAAGAGATCAACAAGAGCTTTAAATGTATATATACAGTAATGCATTATACATTATATACAGAGGAAAAAATTAATTTAATCATGTTTTTTACAATTCACAAGTACAGTAGTTGGCTATATACCAGCAACTTAGCCATTGACTGGTTTTTGCTTAGTTTAATTTCTAGTATGTCTCCATTGCTTCCAAACATTAGATTCTAAAAGCTTGGAAAGCCAAGACCCACCTGCCCAGCAGAAGTCTAAATTTGAGTAACATAAATGCTATGTCATGTTTGTAAGTGTAAGATTGTTTACAAAAGTATGAATGAGAGTCTTCCAAGTCACTGTATCATGAATAGCCCTGCTTAAGTCTTGCAGACTCAAGGCTGTGGCTTCCCTGATTGAGTCTAGCCATCCAGAATGCTATCTTCCTCTTTTCCTGCTGCCTTCAACCTTACCAAGCATTATTGTCTTTTCTAGTGAGTCATGTCTTCTCATGATGTGGTCAAAGTACACCCATCTCAGTTTAGTCATCTTAACTTTTAGTGAAGGTTCAGGCCTGATTTGCTTTGGGACCCATTTATTTGTTTTTCTAGCAGTATCTGCAGAACTCTTCCCAGCACCACAACTCAAAATGAGTTGATTTTATTCCTATCAGATTTCTTTATGGTCCAGCTTTCACAACCATACATAGTAATAGGAAGTACGATTGCATGGGTTATCTTAAGTTTAGTATTCAGTGATACATCTTTACACTTCAGGGTCTTCTCTAGTTCCTTCATAGCTGACCTTCATAGTCCTAGTCTTCTTCTCATTTCTTTACTGCAGTCTCCACTGATTAATGATTGAGCCAAGGTAAGAAAAATCTTGAAGTGTTTCAATGTTTTCACTGTCTACTTTGAAGTTATCTAAATAATCTGTGATCATTATTTTTGTTTATGTTCAGCTGTAAACCTATCTTCACTTTTTTTCTTGATTTTTTTGAATAACCATTCCAAGTTATGTTCTGCTAGTAGTATGTTGTCATCTCCATATCTTAAATTGTTAATGTTCTTTCCCCCAATTTTCAAATCTCCATCCTCCTAATCTAATCCTCCTTTGTGTATGATTCACCATACAAGTTAAACAAATAGAGTGATAAAATGCAGCCTTGCCAATTAGAAACCATTCTGTTTCTCTGTATTCTCTTCTAACAATACAGGTTATGCATCAGGACAATAGAATGTTTTGGCAGACCAGTTTCATTAAGAGCAATCTGTAGCATATGTTAATATTTGCCCAACAGATTGTAACATATAGAAATGCAAATTTTAAGAGATTACAGTCAGCCCTCCTTATCCACAGATTTTTTTATCCACAGATTCGAGCATCCACAGTTTGAAAATACAGTGCGGCCGCGTTATACGCGGGTGTGCTTTTCGCGGACTTGAGTGTATGTGCTCAAGTCGCGGGGAACATGCGGGGCGCAAGGGACGTCGCATCCCATTCAAATGAATGGGGCGTGTGCCCGTGGCGCCCTGCACGCTGCTGTGCCATCACGCCGCTGCACATGAGCCCCATTCAAATGAATGGGGCTCGAGCATATGCAAAATTAGCCTTACGTGGGGGGGGGGGGGGGGTCCGGAACGGATCCCCCGCGCAAGGGAAGGGCCCACTGTATTCAAAAAATGTATAAATTCCAGATAGCAAACCTTGATTTTCCATTTTAAATAAGGGAATCCATTTTGCTATGCCATTATATTTAATGGGATATGAGCATCCACGGATTTTGTTATTTACAGAGGATCCTGGAACCAAACTCCAGCAGATAACAAAGGCCTACTGTATGCTAATTATTTTTATGTTCATTGATATCAATGAAATCCCAATGGCTAAGTTTCATACTGTATATTTTTCACTAAACTGTGAAAGTTCACTAAAAGTGAGAGATATAATTTAGTATTGCCAGAAATTTCATTTAATACAGGTTGAGTATAACTTATCCGGAATTCCAAAATTTGAAATACTCCAAAATCCAAAAGTGTTCACATGTGTGGCTGAGACAGTGGCATCTTTGCTTTCTGATGGTTCAGTGTACACAAATTTTTTTCCATGCACAAAATTATTAAAAGATTGTTTATAAAAATTATCTGCAGGCTATGTGTATAAGGTAAATGTGAAATATAAATGAATTCCATGTACATACATCTCCAAGATATCTCACTATGTAAATGCAAGTATTCCAGAATTCAAAAAAATCTAAAATCCAAAACACTTCTGGTCTCAAGAATTTTGTATTAAGGAGATTCATCCTGTGTTGTTGTTGTTGCTGTTATCATTATTATACTTTATTTATATAGCGCTGTAGATTTACACAGCGCTGTAATACAAACAATAAAGTAAACCTGTCCATGGCGTACAATATAAGAAATAATAGCATAATACATATACCGGTAAATAATACATAACAATACAGGAAAGTGTGTTATATCTAATCTAATATATACCAAATAAGGAATGAGAATTTATTTATTTAGCTCATCTTATTTAAATCATGAAGATATCTTTGTTCTCAAACGCATACTTATATTCAGACCAGATGTGCAGGCGTGCTGTAATGGTGCCATGAATGTGTCACCTGAAGATAATTTTCCACATAGCTTTTTCATTAGTGGATCCGCTTTGTCATAGTGTCAAATACATTAATATGCCTGAGAGAGCAGATTAAATGAAAGGATGACATAATAAGGAGGAAGAGTATGGGGCAGGGTGAAGGATTTTTATGCCTTGATACTTTGTTTAGTTCTTTACATATCTTTGGAGAGTGAACAACTCTTCTCTCTACTCCTCAAAACCAGATTAGATGAGACATCACATTATTTCATGTGGCCTTGAAAATTGTCTCTCTCACAAAATAGACAGGGTCCCCCAAGGAAAGGGACAATTACAAGGGAGAGGAAGAATGTTTTAAGCCTTGGAACCTCCTGGCTTCTGATTGAAACCAGATCTGTTGTGTTGCTATTTACACTAGTACTAGTGGTCTTACTGTAAACAGCAGGAATGGGTGAAGAAGCCAGAGGTGCAGAGTCTAGACAGGAATATGGTGGGGGCCAAAGATAAATGCCTGCTTTAATACTGCCCTCATGCAGTACTCCCAAAATAGTTGGGGTCCCTTCCCTTCATTTTTTTTTTGTTAAAGTACATTCATAAACAACCAATATAATATCTTTATTTACACTTTGAATTCTTGTTTAGTGATTACATCAGGAGTCAATTCAGAGCCATGCTTTTGTACTTCTGTATATCAATTCCAACAGAGATAGAATTAGTCAAGAGCAGCAAGCCTCTTTCCTCAGATTCACATCCTTTTACAGTACTTATCCACCATATCCTGATATTCACTACTTATATAAATACATTAGGACCGGAGTGATCTCTTGTTTAGTCACTAACCATATCCAAACCTGCTTGGTTCAGCAAATTACTATATGCTATGTAAAAGCAAGGCCTATTTTGCTCATCTGAAGATAAACTACTTTTTTCTTGGTTTGGAAATATAAATGTCAGTGCTTCCAAATCAGCACTAATCACTAACATGAATAATGGACAATTCTCAGAGAAGTCCAGCACTGAAAGTAAATGGAGGTTGCGTGCCAGTAGTAAACTGCACTCTTGTCTTGGTAGCTGACTTGTTTTCCCTGACAAAATACTCTTTGTAACTTCAAGAAAAGCTGAAATATTTGTAATTGTTGATCTAAAACAGTTGGAACATCAACTTTCAAAGTTCAGTTCTAGCTATACCGGCTGATTCAAAAAGAATGGGGCAAAAGTAAAGCTATTTTTATTGAGTTTTGCACCATTCTTTTTGAATCACTCTGTACTTGAAGTCAAAGGCTTTCATGGCTGGCATCCATAGTTTTTGTGGGTTTTTTGGGCAACGTGGCCATGTTCTAGAAGAGTTTATTCCTAATGTTTCACTAGCATCTGTGGCTGGCATGTTCAGAGAATGCTGGCATGGAAGAGAGTTGGATAAACACACACACATTGTATGACCCTAGGTAGGGAGGAGTGATTTCCATGTTAATCTATGTATTGTTCTGTTCACTCCTCCCTACCTAGGATCACACTGTGTGTGTGCGCGCGCGCACACACACACACACACAACTTTCTTCCATGCCAGCATTCTCTGAAGATGTCAGCCACAGATGCTAGCAAAATGTCAGGAATAAACTCTTCTATAACATGGCCACATAGCCCAAAAAGCCCCCACAAAATCACTCTGTATTAATCATAAAAGAATATTCAAGTTTACATAAAATACAGAAAAAAGGCTTTCATTGGCCTTGCTGTAATGCCAGAATTACATTATGTTGGTGGGATGGGTGGATTCAGACTGATCCCATAATGTTCTTATAAGAGAGGCACTGAAAGCAATGTTTCTTGAAACAGCACCTCTGCATCACACAGAAACTTCTAGCAAGTTGCTGTTGCATAGAGCAACTGGTAGATCTGGATCACTGTGACAATGCAAGGGCATTAGCTTGTCTTTGCCCAACTTTAGCACCTTCATTTTGCTTCAGTGCAAAGGACCAGCCGTGTCTCTTCTAAATTAATACTTTGATAATATGATATTAATTATTTGTGACTTCTTCTGCTAGCAGTCTAATTGCAATTATAACAACAACAACAACAAGTACAAATTATTTATTTATAGGCCACCCAATCACAAGGAATCTGGACAGGTTACAGCAATATAAATACATACAGAATACAATAAAAATTCAAAATTCAAATACAATAAAAATTAAAAATTAGCCCCTTCCTGCCCCCTCACTCCCTCCAGGCTGGACGATGGCAGTTGCCAAGGAGAGAGGGCTCTTTCTCTCTCTCATTCCCTTGCTCACAATTTGAATATGGGTTTCAAATATTATAACAGGGTAACTTTCTTTCAAATACATATGAATTGTTTCTTTGATACAGACATGTTGCAGCTAGAAATGACTTCCAGGATTCATAAAATACTTGTTAGAACAGGTATTTCTAGTAATTATATTGAGTTTTCCTCAAGTACTCTGAAATAATAGAAATGTCCTTTCCTGAGATGAAGCAGAACATTTCTTGCCCTCAGTGCATATTTTGATCTAAATCTTTATAATTTAAGTTGCTTTTTTTTTAAAAAGGGGAGAATTTATTTGCAGACAGTCAATTGGAGGAGAAATTTTAGCATGATTTCTAAAGGCTATGAAAGTAGTGTATATTCTTCTAAACTTATTTAGTATCTTATAAGCTTTTATTCCTTTATCTGTATCAATAAGTTTTGCATTTACATGCTATCACACCTGAACCAATATCTATTGACTATGTTACAATATATGTACAATCTTTTAATTGCACATATGGTTCTTAAATATTTTCCATTCTAGTGAGATGACTGAACTTCAAGTCTGAAATTGATGCGTTTCTGAACTTTGTAAGCTCTCATAAAAAAATAGAAAGAAGTTGAAATATAATTTTTCTACAAAACAACAAGCTGTGGAAGTGTTTCAAATGCATTTCCATTGTAACAAAGTTGTGAGATCATTAACAACCTTGAGACCTTGGACGTAGGTCTTCAATTTTTTGTCATTTCCCAGAACAACTATGAGTTAAATATATATTTTATAGTTCAGCCCCAAATGTTGCCTTTTTCATTATATTTCTTTTAGGTCTTTCAAGTTGCATATATAATCATCAAAGCTGCTAATGCTCCCCGACCTGGAAACTGGATTTTGGAACGTTCTGTGGATGGCACTGAATTCAGGCCCTGGCAGTACTATGCAATTAGTGACACAGAGTGCTTAACCAGATATAATGTAACACCAAGAATTGGGCCTCCTACATACAAGAGAGATGATGAAGTGATCTGCACTTCCTATTATTCTAGGCTAGTGCCTCTTGAACATGGAGAGGTAGGTTTTGTTTTGGTTCCTGTACCTGTTATCTATATTCAGGGTGGTGATATAATTACTGTGACATGCAAAAATATGATAAAAGTTGGCCAAATGTTAATTCTGCCTCACTTCATTTTGGCTTTTATTAAGATGAGAAGCAAATAAAACATGTTACAACCTGTGAGGATGGTAGGACAAAGAGAACATCCTTCCCAGCAGATCTTAAAGCACTGGCAATGGCAAACTCCCTTTGAAGAAACTTGACAAGAAAACCCTGTGATAGGTTTGCCTTAGGTTGCCATAAGTCAGAAATGACTTGAAGACACACAAAAACAACATAGGATTGTAAAGGAGAATATGGTCCTTCAGATATCCTGGACCTAAGATATAGGACAAAACCAGCACTTTGGAAATGGACTAGCAGCCAGTGGAGTAGTTGCAACAGGGAAGTTGTGTGTTTCCTATAGTCAAGCCCTATTATAGTTATCAATGTGACTACAGCTCTTTGGACCAGTTGAAGTTTCTCAACACTCCTCAAAGGCAGCCTCCATGGTGCATGTAGTCCAACTGGGATGTAACCAGTGTCACTGTGACCAAGTCTGACATCTCAAGTAATGGGTGCAACTAGTGCACAAATGCACTCCTAGCCACCTCTGAAACCCAAGCGTCCAGGCTCAGAGTTGAATCCATGAGCACAACCAGACTGCAGAACTGAATCTTAAGGGGGGGTATAACCGTATCCAGCATGGGTTGAATCTCTGTTCCCTGATCATCTTTTTGACTGACCAGGAATACCCCTGTCTTGTCTGGATTAAGTTTTACTTTGTTCACCTCTCCATTACTGATGGCAGACACTGGTTTAGGACCAAAACAGCTTCCTTGGTTTGTGGTGGAAAAGAGTAGTAGAATTGCATGTCATTTTCATAGTGATAGTATTACTATATAAGTAATACTATCATATATTACTATCTAGGACTAAAATTCCCAAAATCTCCCAGCCAGCAGGGATACTGAACATGTTGACTGAGGTTTCTGGGGGTTGTAATTCCAGAATTAAATCAGACTGTAAATTCCACCTAGTTCCTATCTGGGGTAGAATTACTGAACTAATGTGAATGGGATAAAGCAATATCTACTCATCCAATGGCTCTACTGATGTTGGAAATAACAATTGGTGTTGGGTCCCAAAGTTGCTGAGTTCTGCTTTTTAGATGTTGGTGGAGAGAATGTTTAAAGCCCAATCTTGATCTCACTCAGGGTGCCGCCACACTACATAAATAAAGCAGTTTGACACAATTTTGACTTCCATGGATCAATGCTATGGAATACTAGAATTTGTAGTTTGGTGGGGCACCAGAGCTCTCTGTCAGGGAAGACTAAATATCTCACAAAACTACAAATCCCACAATTCCTTAGCATTGAGTCATGGCAGTTAAAGTGGTGTCAAACTGCTCTATTTCTGCAGTATGGCAGCAGCCTTCAACCCTAGAATTTGAAGTAGTAACTGAAAGGGCCTGGTTAAGAAGGTAATTTGTATTTGATACTTGTTTTGATAACATTTGATCACACACTCCCAGAATCCTCCAGCTACAATTTGGAGATGTAATCCAAAAAGTAACTTTTCCAAGCCCTGCAGAGATTTAATAGCCAAAACAAGCCTGAGGAACAATAATTGGTTTCATAAATAGCCTTATCTGGGGGATAGTCTATAAAAGTAACATTTGCAGGTTCTGAAACCATAGTGGCTCCTTATTGAAAAGTTTATGATTATTTCTTTGGACCCAGATTCTAATTCTTTCTTTCTTTCTTTCTTTCTTTCTTTCTTTCTTTCTTTCTTTCTTTTCCTTTTCTTGAAAAAAAAATGTTTTCCAAAAAGACCACCTGAAACTGGAACAAAAAACTAAAAGCACTTGGACCAGCAACCCCTCCTCCTGCCTGAAATTGCTCTGTTCAGTTTAAGCTCAGAAACAGGGATTGGCATTGTTTCAAGGAGAGAGCATAATTAAAAGAGCTATGCACTGGCAGGTCAAGAGTTTATTGTTCTTTCTTTTAAGCAGTTCTATTCATAGTGGTTCTATAGTATAGATCACACAGTCAGCCCTGCATTATAATGAAATGGCACATTGAAAGATGTAGCTGGTGTACTGTGAATGTCTGTCTTTATAAGCTAGCAAACAGAACACTGACCTTGTAAAAATAGCTACTACAGAGGACTCCCAGATTCCTTTTCAGGAAGTAACACATTTACATCCTTATAAATAAAATGAAATTACTGTTAAGTTAAATTAATTATACTAGTTTTACATATAAGGAGATGTAAAATAAGTAATTTTAATGGGATGTACAATATTTGCATCAGGTACATGTCCTGAAGTGGAATTTGTAACTTTAAACTAGATTCCTGGATATTTAATGGTATTAATTGTGTTTCCTGAGGTGAAAAAGATCAAATCTAGTCACTCAAGCCTCAGATGAGAAAATTTTAGATTCTTAACACTCAAATCCTAAATAAATATTTTTGGGAGCAAAGTAAAGATGTTCAGGATCTCAAACCATTTGCAAAAATGACACTGAAGGGCATCTTTGGTTCTGTCAAAGGACTGGATATATCACATGTAAATGTTGTTAATGTAGCATGGAAAGCAGAGGTTGGATAGACTTTGGCCCGGTACAGATGGGCAAAAAGTGCCGTCCTGTGGGCGGGGTGAGGACTGAGTGTCCCCATGCTCACAGCCCTCCCCATACTGCCTGAGTGCCATCTTGGTGTGCAGCTGTTCAAGCGGCACTGCGCCAAAGGAACGTGATCAAGCCGCCCAGCAGTGGCTATGGTGCCGCTTTGCAGGCACAAAAAGGAGATGGAAAAAAAGGCTCCTTTTTGTGCTCTGCGAAGGCCGGATCAGTGCTGTGCCGTGTGTTTGCTGCGGCACCAATCCGGGGCAAAAAGGGACGGCATCTCACTGCCCCTTCCTGCCTGTTTGTATAGGGCCTTTCTTACCAATAAATGTTGTACATTTTCATTGAATAAAGTAAGGAAAAGCTTTATGTATAATAATATGCCAGTTTCTTAGAGCAAACAGAAGTTTCATATTACTTACATTTCATGTTAGTTTAGTTACTTTTCTGAATATTAGTGTTAGCACTGATTAGTCTCAACAATCTTTTCATACATAAGGAAAATAAAGTGAAATAAAATAAAAATTAAAAAGGTAGATATTTTAGAATAATAGTAGAATTGTGAAGTCGAAGGCGTTCATCATGGCTGCGATCCATAGTTTTTGTGAGTTTTTTGGGCTATGTGGCCATGTTCTA
>NW_024802937.1:612677-699095 GCF_019175285.1 Sceloporus undulatus
GGCGAAACGTCAGGAAGAAACTCTTCTAGAACATGGCCACATAGCCCAAAAAACCCACAAAAAACAATAGTAGAATTATTAGAACTATTAGTAGCCGGGTCTTTTAGACTGCATCCACACTGCAGAAATAATCCAGTTTGACAACACTTTAACTCCATGGCTCAATGCTATGGAATCCTGGGATTTGTAGTTTTGTGAGCTATTTAGCCTCTATCAGCACACTCTGGTGCCACAACAAACTACAAAAAGTGGTATCAAAGTGGATTGTTTTTGGAGTTTGAATGCAACCTCCAAAATGTATAGTGAGCCATTTGTTCCACTCATTTCCCTATCTGATAATATGTTCAGGACAATAGAACAGTCTCTTTGCTGTAATTGCCTTGGCATTTCTGGCTTTCTATGTTCCTCCCCTCCTTTTTGTGGTTTAATACTTCCCTCGCCACTTTCGTTTGAATAAATAACATGGGAATTAAATGGGTACTGCAGACTTGGTATGAAAGTTCATAAATGTCTGAATACAAGTACAATTGCCCCCTTGTCTTTCATTCTGTGTCACTATGCAAGTCAGTGTTCCAACTAGATGCATGGTCTTCTTTCCTCTTTTTCTTATAGCACTTTAGAAGCTCCTTCAGAAATGCATGTTCAGCATTTCCTTTGTGATTTGGAAGGAGACTCTGAAGAGTTGTGAGCCAGAAAGCATTTAATTCAATATCCTGAAGAATGATAGCAGTGGTGGAGAGGGCCAATTGTTTGAATTTGGTATCAGTTCTGCAGAAAAAAGTTGTTTTGCTTTGTTCATCTAGAGTGGGGTGGGAACAGCAAGGGTGACTCTAAACTTTCCCCAAAAGTTATTCTTATGTTTTGATATGAATGCATGTTTTTAATAAAGATACTGTCTCTCTCTCTCTCTCTCTTTCTCTCTCTCTAGATCCATACATCATTGATCAATGGAAGACCTAGTGCTGATGACCCTTCAGAGAAATTATTGGCATTTACTTCTGCACGATACATTCGTCTTCAGTTGCAACGTATAAGGACTCTTAATGCTGACCTTATGACACTGAGCCATCATGATCCTAAAGATGTTGACCCTATTGTTACAAGAAGGGTAAGCAATTTTTTTTGGTTGAGTTTGTTGTATCCTATGAATAGGCAGCCAGTTAAAACATTTCACCTTTATTTGTCTTAAGATAAATATGAACAAGTCACTTATTTGTTTTTTGGCATGACAAAGTCACCTTGAAGTGATTTTGCCAGGATATATAATTCTTGAATACATTCTGAACTTTATCACATGGGAGGCTTACTGTGAATAAATTGCCCTGAAATCATCAGAAATCGTGAAAGAAGTGTAATCGGGGTTCACCCTCCTCTCATGTGCTTCTTCTGTCAGTAAATCATCATGGAGATATCGGGGCTCGCTTATCTCATCAGTAAATTGTCATGGAGCCACCATTTGGTAATAACGGAAGATCCTGTTATTACCAAATGGTGGCTCCAAGGATGCTTTACTCATGGGAGAAGTGAGCCTTGCCGCCTCCATGACGATTTACTGACAGGAGAAGCGTCCGGGGCCGAACATGCTTCTTTCACAATTTCTGATGATTTCATGGCGATTTACTGAAGTAATTTGGGATGGTGAAGCTCCTTATTCGTTATAAATGTGCATGAAGGAGAAGGTGGGCCATTTGGTTTACTCCATTTGTTGCCATTTCCACCATTAACATAACTAGCAGCTGTGACAAGGGCCCCTGTTTACATACCAATATAGGCACACAGAACTCTTCCTCATGGTGGGGTTAGAATTCTGGGCCAGTTTGATCTTGGCTTATTATCCTAGTTAACAGAATGAAATTATAATTCTTTTTCTTGAACATGGTGAGGAACTCTTGTAGAAGCCAACATATCAGGTTTCACATAGTGAGAGAAAAGTATAGTGGACATGCCTTTCTTTTTTGTATAACATGGCTTATAATATGGGAATCTGTGTCCAAACTGGGCCTAAATGTTCAGTACCTATATATGTTTATTCTTAATGTTAGATATTCCATGATACTTCAGGTTAGTTGCAGATGTTACATAATAACTTCAATTAATATTGAAGAAAACTTAGTAATTGAAAAGGACAATCAATATAATATGTAAAAATTCACCTTAACTTGACAGAAGACATTAATCTGTATTTAAGCATGGTTTGTATAATTCTTGAGAGAATGAAGATGTGCCAAGACTAATTAAGCTTTCCTTAATTATTAGTTTAACTTGGTTTAGCTCTTGAGTTCTCTCATGTTCTCAGAAAATGGCTTTGGACCAAATTGATGTCATGATCTCTTTTGGCAGTTACAATGTTTACTTGAGGTCAAAATGAGTTTTGAGTTAACATAGAAGTTATGCTTCAGTTTCTGAATGGCATACCAGGTTTTATTTTATTTGTAGCATCTTATAGATCTAGCATTAGAATGTAATGTTGGCAAGAAGACAAAATTTGGCATCAGACGCCTCTTCCCCTTAGGTAATATTGAAGTCATATTGCTCTGGGGTGGGTGGTAGGGTGTTGGTGTATATGTGCACAGACACACACATGTGCACACATGCAGATATCTGTTCATATAGATTTGGATAAATAAATCTGCAATGTGTCAGTAAACATTGTAGAAACTCTTTTGTCTTACAGATGGTTAAAGTTGATGTATAAATAAAACAAGAAATATTGCTATTTGGTGTTTCTAGTAATAAAAGGCAACTGACTTTAAAAAATAAATTTTGCTTTATTTAGTATTACTATTCAATAAAAGATATCTCAGTTGGAGGCATGTGCATTTGCTATGGCCATGCTCGAAGTTGTCCTTTGGATAATGAAACAAAGGTATGTTTATTCCTTCCCTCCATATTTCTCTCTTTCTATTTTTTTAAAAAAGTAAAACTGGTAGTTCTTTTAATATCTGCCACAAACTTCTGAATGTTGCTGAAATATTCTTAGTTCTTTATTCACAATAGTCCTCAATAGGATTTCTAGACATTTTGGACTGAGAGACTGGTCACATGTGGGTTAGTTGGGTTTGTTTGGAGAGTTGGAGAGCTATTTGGAGCAGACGTTGGAGTACAGTCGGCCCTTCTTATACACAGATTTTTTATACATGGATTCAAGCATACACAGTTTGAAAATGTTCAAAAAAGTATAAATTTCAAATATCAAATCTTGATTGTCTATTTTTTATAAGGGACACCATTTTGCTATGTCATTATATTTAATGGGACTTGAACATACATGGATTTTGTTATACATGGGAGATCTTGGAACCAAACCCCAGCGTATAACAAGGGTCCACTGTAGTTGGTTGGATGTTGACGGAGAGGAATGTGCATATATATTGCATTATACTGTACACATTGCAACTGAAGATAAAGCCTCCAGAACTTTGAATGAATTAATATGTTTGAGTGTTTCTTTTGAGTGTGAAAAGTGATCAATGCATTGCCCATACCAATAGTCGGGTGTTGTTGTTTTTGAACTCTCCTACGATATTATTTTGGCTGCATCTGGGTGGACTTGTCTCTAGACTGCTCTGGTAGTTGGATTTTCTCTCACCAACAGTGTAATCATGCACACTCTTACAAATCCTGTGTAAACATGTATATCTTATCTACCAAAACTACTTAGAAATATTCTCTTTTACTGCAGTTACTATTGTGGCTATTGGTTTTATTATTCTAAATGAAAATAGCAACAGCAACAGTAACAATAATAATGTACAAAATGCATTATTGTATTTTAAAATATTTTTATCTTCAGCACTGTGCTGAAGTAATATTCACATCTCTCTTGTTCATTGTTCACTCAGATGTTAAGTATGATAAATCAATGGTAAATGTTGAAATTGCATGAGGGTTCTCTAGCATGTTTTTCTGCAGTACTGAAAAAGGGGTGAAGAACTGCAAAATGCAGTGTTGCAGTTCTTCTGGCTGTTGGTTTCCTGTAGTATGATTATGAATTGGGTTATTGTAGCAGTTCTTTTTGTACAATATTGCCAAAATCCGACCATATCTCTCCGCCTCTACTGCCAAGATCCTGGTCCATGCCCTAGTGATCTCACAACTTGATTACTGTAATGTCCTCCTGGCTGGGCTTCCTTTTTCTCACCTCCATCCTTTAATCTCTGTCCAGCATTCAGCTGCACGCATTATCACTTCCACCCACCGCTCTGACCACATCTCTCCTGTGTTGGCATTCCTTCACTGGCTCCCTCTCCCTTTCCGCATTCAGTATAAGCTCCTGCTGTCGACATTCAAAGCCCTCCATGGACTGGCCCCTCCTTACTTATCAGACCTTCTTTCTCCTCACCTTCCCACCAGGGCCCTCTGTTCTGGTAGTCAAAGGTTCCTGTCTCAGCCCAGGATTTCCTCTGCCCCATCCCGGATTCGCCCCTTTTCACTTGCTGCCCCTCACTCCTGGAACCTTCTTCCTCCACAAGCAAGAGCCATCACTTCTTTAACCAGCTTCAAAACAGAGTTGAAAACCATCCTATTCAGAGAAGCCTTCCCAGGCATCGCATAATTGTCGTTTACTATCTGATGTTCTGTTGTTGGCTGTTTATCGATCCATTTCCTGTATTGCTATGTACTGTATATGTATTATCCTACTTGTGAGTAGGTATTTTCCCTGGATAATGATTAACCTTCCATTTTGAAGCCAAGCCCTCCCTTCAGTCCATCTGCCTTGGTCCAGGCCTCGGAGGTTGAGAGGAACTGCTGGACCTCTTACCCTCTCCCTCCACCACTCCCTTCTCCTTCTGTGTCATGTCTTTTTAGATTGTAAGCCTGCGGGCAGGGAACCGTCTAACTAAAAAGATTGCATGTACAGCGCTGTGTAAATTTACAGCGCTTCATAAATAAAGGTTAATAATAATAATAATAATGCTGAGATAGGTTTTGAGTGCTTTCTGATTGAAACAATAACAAGGTCTTTTGGCGAAGAGACTTAATGTGCCATTGTGCAAATCCAAAGGAATATTTTATATCAAGAAAAGAAGATAAAAGACGATGGAGGAGAGAGACTAGGGAATAGTACTAGTCCATATGAATTGTATAAAAACTTGTATTGCTATGATATGTGTGATGCTACATGGGAAAACCAAATGTGAAATCAAACAGAGACTGGGAAAATTCAATAAAAACTGGTAATTTGTACATGACCCAGTCTCGTCTTGAATATTTAAAAGAGACTTCAGGTATTTTAAGTATTAGGTAATGGAGTTATGTTGCCATTTGTTTTCATTTAGAAACTACAGTGCCAGTGTGAACACAATACTTGTGGTGAGAGCTGTAATGAGTGTTGTCCTGGCTATCACCAGGCACCATGGAGACCAGGAACCATTTCTGCTGGCAACAAATGTGAGAGTATGTAGTGCTAAAATGACAATTCTGTAAATATTTGGTTTTATGGAGTTATATAATGGTGAAATGAGTAAACGTTGAAGTCTGCAGATCTGCGATTACTTCTTTGTGGCATAAATTACCATATTGTCATTACCATTTTGTCACAGCATTTGATTTTAAATAGCAGATTCTTTGAAAATTGTAGTTAATTTCAACAGCTCTCATTTTAGATTCTGAATCCTATTATTCCTCACTAGATAGACTTTTTGAGTGGTAAGTCTACACCTAAGTAGATTCAATGGGTCTACTTTAGTTAGGACTGGCTAGGATTTAGGCCAGTCACTGCAAGGGGAAACCACAATGTGCATACACAACTAGATAGATGTATGACAGGTTATCTTGTACATTATCTGATGTGAGTTAGATATTGTATAAGCATGATTTTCCTTTTTTCAATGAAAGGGTATACAGTATTATCATAGAGCTGGAAGGGACCTAGACTAGTTTGACTATGCACTTAATGCAGGAAGTCAACTATTGGAGCAGCCTAGGCAGGTTGCTATCCAGCCTGGGCTTGAAAAGCTTTAGTGAGAAAGAGTCCATCACATTATGAGGCACTGTGTTTCATTGATGCAGGAAAGCTCTTCTTCATGTTTAGCCCCAGTATGTTGAACCCATTGGTTTGGCTTCTACTCTCTGTATGAGTAACAGAAAATAAATTAACTTCAGCTTCTGTATGATAGCCCTTCAGATATTTGAAGACAGCAACTATATTACCTCTTAATTCTCTCTTCTATGCTGTCTCCTGTAACTTTTTCTTAGAAGACTGGTGCTGCATCTCCATTGCAGAAATAATCCGGTTTGACGCCACTTTGGGGAGAAACAAACTGGTAGAAGCTTGAAGTCGCCCCTTCCAAAGATGGATTGGGCGTGTGGTGAACACACGTCGCAGCCCCAATCCACTTTGAAGTCAGATGAAAAAAAGAGCAGCAAAGACTCGCTCCTTTTTCAGCTGGGAAAAAGGTGGCTTTTCCTGCCCATATGCAGCCCCATGGTGGTTTCATGCGCTTCAGCAGCATGTGGCGGATAAACATAGCACTGCTGGAGCACCTTGAAATCACCAACATCTGGGCGGCTGCCTGATTTCTGGGTGGCTTCAGAGTGGTGTGGGAATGTGTGGCATATAAACACCAGGCTCCCAAGATGCCCAGATGGCGGCTTTAAAGGGCCGTCTGTTCCGACCCTTTAACTGTCATGGCTCAAATGTTATGGAATTCTGGGAACTGTAGTTTGTTTTGGCACCACCTGATTATTTCTGCACTGAGGATGCAGCCTTTGTCCCCAGGCCCATCAGTATTTTTGTAGCTGTGCTCTGGAGACATGTAATTATGGAAAATTAATTTACTTTGAATTGCACACATTATTGTTAGCAATTTATTAAATCTTTAGTTTCTTTTTTTTAATTATACCGTTATTTTAGAAAGTGTATTCTGACTGAACTTTAACATCTTCAGCCTGTGTTCAGACAGCATCAGTATAGGGACCACCACTTTGGTTGTCATTGTTTTAGAGCATAAAAGATGTTCAAATAGCAAACAGAAATGCTCAGTCAGAGAACTTTTGAAATCTGAAATGCTTTAGTAAAAAGAATATTCCATAGATGTGTTACACTTAATGGACAGGCAGCATGTTATGTAAGGATATGTTTCTTCAGCTATTAACAGATGCTTTCTGTTTAGTTTGAGGTACTGTATGTGAACAGTTAATAGCCATTTGACTTATGGCAAGTGTGGAAAGCAAAAAAGAAAGATAAAGGTTAGGCTATTTCAAGTGTTTCTGTATTTAAATAATGCTGCAGAAAACAAATAAAAATGACTGCTCTCTCTCTCTCTCTATTAGACACTAAATGCACTAAATGCAAATATACAATGGTATATTTGTACAAGATGTGTCCAGTGTGATTTGTTTTACTGCTTAATTTATTTGTTTAACTGTGGTTTACCAAACAGAAATGAAAGTGGATTTTTAAATTATTTTTTTTTTAAGGATGTAACTGTCACCACAAAGCAGAAGACTGTTATTATGATCAGACTGTGGCAGATCAAAAAAAAAGTATAAACATTTATGGCCAGTTCAAAGGAGGTGGAGTGTGTATAAACTGTACCCAGCACACTACTGGAATAAACTGTGAGATCTGTACTGATGGATACTACAGGCCACATAAAGTAAGATAATGTTGTGTTTCACTTATTTTAAGCTGTGCTGAGGGCAGATGCATTTCTTTCAGTCATTGTTTGTTGATTTTTCTAAATATGTTGTGATTTTTTAAAAAAAAGTCATGGTGAATAAAAAGCTATCAACAGGAGAAAAAAAGTCAGGGTGAACTGCCATGGTATCATTGGAAACAGGCTGCTAGTTCTGTTACCAACCACATACAATGCTTTATGTGAACTGAAGCCCCTTATATGTTGCTGCAGCTGTTGACCATATTACGTAAACTTAACATTTGTTGAGGGGTCATCTACAGTGGTGAGAAGCTGGTTTCCCTCAGAGTCTGCCCTTTACAGCTCGGAATACAGGAAAGGGATTTCTGGCATAATGTGCTCATCCGCCACTATTTCTCTCTTTGGTTGGAGAAGCAGCAGTTTCCTCTATGGCTCCATTCTTCCTGCTGACTCTCTTATACAATACATATTCTCCTTTGTTGGCTATATTTAGGCAATATGTGCAGGATGGTAGGGGCTTTGCCTGGTTTTTAGAGTCTATATAATGCTATTCAATTCCTGAGAAACTTGAATGCTGCTTCCCAGAGCTGGAAAAGTTAAGGTTTTTGAAATCACAGCTCTCAAAATCCCTTGGCCAGCATTTCATGCAATTACCTTGTGGTGAACTTTTGATAATGCAAAGACTTAATGGAGAAATATACAGAGGCTAATGCAGTCAATTTGGAACTATAAGATTATTTTTTTAACTAGATTTTTTAATGAGTATAGTTAAATATAAGGATAGTAGTATTAAACTACAGTAGTTCACTATATGATACTAGTGGCTAGGCTGTTATATGCCCAGAACTGGAAGATGAATATTAATCCATCAGATGAAGGTTGGATTATCAGAATCCTTGAGTTGGCAGAGAGGGACAAATGGCCAATATTACTGAAGGAGAAATTGTTGGTCAACTTTTTGAATGAGTGAGGACCTTCTCTACTGTACCTGAAAAAGAAAGAAAGATTGTGCTTGCTGATTGGGAGGCCTGAAGGTTCTTAGACGTTTGGCATCCTGTATCATCATCACCCCCAGACAGGGACAATGAAAATTAAATTTTAATTTTTTACAGGTATCTCCCTATGACAATAATCCTTGCCTTCCTTGTGAATGTGATTTATTTGGATCCTTTGGTTCTGACTGTGTTAAGGATGATGACCATGCTGACCCACAGCATGGTAAGTAATCTCTAAAAATCAGCTCAGCCAGTGTTTTCAAAATCAGGAGTTGCATATATGAGGAAATACTGGGGGGAGGGATAAAATCTAGATTTAAGAGAACAGGAGAAGAGTAGAGAAAGTGGGATATTTGGTAGGCTAGAGAGAGAGAGAGAGAGAGAAAGTGGTTGATACCTAATAAGGAGACAGAGGAGTTAAGGGGATTAGTGGGTCACATATGGTGCCTAACTGGGTTGGAGATAAGAATTTTGGAATGTAAATAACATGTCTTGAAGACACAAGTAGCTATTTCAGAGTAAACAGAGAGATGAGAGAGGAATGTCAGAATTGGAAAATAAAAGATAATGAAGTATATGCATGTGGTATTCCAAAGCAAATGAAGTGGAAGCCACTCCCTCTTGTCCTTTGTACCATCAGAAATCAGTGGGCTGTTCCTTGTGATTTATGTTGTGCTGAACATCCATGTTTTTGCATAGAAAGATGTAGCATATTGTCTTGAAACATTGAGTAAAAGCTAGTGATGCAGGTGAAGAAAGAGGGTAAATTGTGGTCTTGGTGGCTTCGTTCTTGAGTCCTTATGGTATGCAACTCCATATAAAACCAGCATCTAGCCAAATCAAGCAGAGAGGGAAGTAAGTGTAATGTAAAATGATATGGAACATCATTCATATTTTGGATGTGAGAAGAAGTAATAGATATCAATGGATAACTAAATAGTTGTGATATGTGCATCAATGGGATTCCACGTCTTTCCACATCATGTTTTTTCTCTTTTGTGTCCAGATACACTAATCATTAGGTATGTCTGCATAATGTAGTTACATTAGGAGCCTGGCAGAGAGTTAAATATATATGTGCTCTCTAGGTCTCAGACCTATTGGCCAGAGAATGGGGGTGGGCACATCTCCGGTCTTGGTTAATAGGGGACAGCAAGCATATAATACGGCATTGTCCTTATAATGCATAATCCTGGATAAAATGGGTATTTCTGGGTGTCAGGTTGTTGGTGAAATACTCGAAATGCCAGTGTGGCTGAGCCTCTTGGTAACAACATACCAACAGTAGGATGGAACTGAAAACTGAAAAGATAGTCAGACGAGCTCAGTAAGTTGAAAGAGAGGATGAAAATCAGGACTGGGTAATTTAGACAAAGTTTTTCTAGCTTAATTACCATACTTGACAGATGGATATTTACAATTATATGCTAGCACAGAAGGCTTATGTGTGATTGTCAGTCAGTCAGGAGTGAGAGGGCTTGTAATATGGTGAGAAAAAGTAGATGAAGTTTAGCTTTTGCTAGGACTCCTTCATTGTCTGGCATTGGGGCATATCAGATTGTGCTTTCATTGTGATACTCGAAAGATTTTTTTGGTGTTTTAATATTATATCTTCCTCATTCCCATTTTTTCAAGGTATTCAGGCTGGGCAATGTCACTGCAAGGATGGTTATACAGGAGAAAAATGTGACCATTGTGCCTTTGGCTATAAAGGTTATCCAAACTGTGTGCATTGTAACTGTAGCCTGGTGGGTAGCATTAATGATGACCCATGCATCAAACCTTGTCTTTGTAAAGTAAGTCTACAATTGATTCTTTTTTGGTTGATTATGAAATTTGAAGTGGGATTTATAAATTGAGTGAGGGAAATACAACAGCTCCTTTTTTAATGGCAAAGAGCACAGCAGTTAACTGACATACACAAAAGTATCTGTAGATGGAAATTTAAATTAGGATTCATGGTATGTTTCCCACAAATGATAGGGAGGATTGAATGGCAAAGTATGAGCAAGTAAACAAAACTGTAGTTAGAAAAGGGTTGCTCAATGACAATAACACATTTGGTATTGAATTTTTTAACCTGTTGCTTTCTCACTGTCAAATATTTAGAGATAGAGAGGACTGGTTTCTCCGTAAGCCCATTACAAGCTGACATTCTTTGAATTCCATTAAAACCAAGGAAGCCACATGAAACAGCTTCATTTAGCTAGCCTTTAGTTAAAGTATTTAATTGTTCTGTATGCATCAGTTGAGGAGATTGCTCAGACAGAAGTTAAAACAAATAGTGATAATGTAAGTAATTCTTTATTATGGTTCAGAAACCCAGTAAAATCAATTTATAACAAATAAAATAAATGAAAAGCACAATAAACACATAGTCAATTTATACAGAGGGAGCTAACCTCAAACTTTTATGTTGTACAGAAAATAGTGATCATGGTTTAAACTGATTCTGTGACAATTAACATGAGTGACTGGGAATGATGTTGTATTTCAGCAGTCACAATCTTTCACCTCTGGCCCTGTTGGCAATGATTTTTAGAGTTTAACCACATCTTAAGGGCCCCAGGTTACCCATTCCTGATATAAATGCTAACGCAGAAATCCTGAGATTCTCAAGGCATGATGAAAAATCGCTCTCTGAGGTTTTACAATAGAAGAATAACACATAGGCTTCATATATCCCTGGTCTATTTTTCTATTCCCTAAGAATCCCCTGTTGTCACTGACACCACAGAATTTTCTGTCAAGAAAGTGAATTTATTTTTAAGCTATGTAATTTAATTTAATTGCTATGTACCTGTAAACCAAGCATGAAAGGAGCCCATGGTTTATTTTTTCAAAAGAAAATGGGCACATTTAAAGTGAAAAGGTCTCAGTTTGCTTCCGCCTTATTCTTTCTCCCTGCAGGAAGTATTCAGAGAAAGCAGAGAATTGTTATCTAGGTAGATGGACCCCTGGTGTGCTCTGCTTCAATATTGTCCCAGATTTGCAGAGGAAGGCTATCGGGGCTAAAAAAAACCCCCAAGGAAGTGTTGATTTATGGAGCAAAAGTTGTAGACAAGCATAACACCTGAAAACAATGAAGCAAGGGTTGGGCAACTTGGGCAGGTCTGAGGCCCCTAGTTTTCTGCTTAGGATACTCCAGGAGCTGCGTAGCCTGCCAAAAATTCTAAACAGAAACAATGACAAAAGAAATGGCTGGAAGTCTCTTCTTTTTTCTTAATGTTAAACTGTTAAATGATAAATATTTCTTAAAGTTCAGCAGTGCAGAGGAAGGCTGTAACCCATTTAAAAGGTGAGTTGCCACTCCCAGTGGCTTTAAGTAGAGGCAGTTCAATCTTTCGGGGAAGCAAAAAAGGGAAAAAAAGCATAGGCCTGGGACTCTGGATTAGTCAAAGGCTGCAAAAACTACAGAGGTGCTCTTTGCCATACAGCTGTGATGACAAACCTATGGCACATGTGTCAAAAGTGGCACATGACGCCATTTTGACTGGAACCTGTTGCTCCACTTCTGTGGACTTTTCCCAGCCTTCAGCTGTCTCTTGGAGACATCTGGGGGCCGGGAAAAGTGTAAGGGAAGAAGGAGCCACAGGCTCTTGTGAATCCTTCTCCCAGACCTCCCCTGACCTTCAGCTGTCTCTCAGAGACAGTTGGGGGATGGGAAAAGCGTGAGAGGAGAAGGAGCTACAGGCACGCACCTATGGCTCCTCCTCCCGGACCTTTCCTGGCCTTCAGCTGTCTCTTTGCAGACAGCTAGAGGCTGGAAAAGCCATGGGGAGAGAAGGTCTGACCCAGAAGTCCAGCCCCCAGAGGCCAGAAGTTCTGCCCCGGCACTGGAAAAATTCTTAGTTGGGGCACACAACCCCCAGAAAGGTTCACCATCACTGCCATAGGGTATCTCTGTTGCTTAGTTGTAGTGGAAGTTAAGGCTTAAGCTTTCATCTTTATCTTAAAATGGCTATACTTCATTTCATAAATATACAAAAGTGTTAAGGTTTCTGCTAAACAGAAAGGTTCTTTTGGATGTAAGGTTATGTGTCTTGCTTTGCTTTTATAGCCTCCTAAAATATTATGCTAGCAATTGTTTGTAACTTACAACGTATACACGCTTCTGGTTTTGACCATCAAACAAATGTATGACTTTCACAGGAAAATGTAGAAGGAGAGAACTGTGACCGCTGCAAACCAGGTTTCTATAATCTCCAAGAAAGGAATCCTCAAGGTTGTACTGAATGTTTCTGTTTTGGTGTTTCTGATGTCTGTGAAAGTCTTCCGTGGCCCATTAGCCAGGTATGATTTGACCAAACGTAATCATTTTTCCTTGGGCAGTACCACAAACTTATTTCATGTCTTCCACTTCTTTTTTGATAAGCATCCTTTCTCAGTCTAAATGTTACATAAATTATTCAATTCCAGTGATAAATTGTTCCATTTGGTTACAATGTTTGCTGTGTTCTTAGATCCAGGTTGAAGACAAAAGTTTCCAAAATTAACAAAAGTCTTAGGAAGCCTCATGCTTCTCTTAACTGAAAAAGGCAAAACCAGTTGGTAGGAAATAAAGAAAAATAATTTTTGTTTGTTTGTTAGCATTAGCATATTATTTATGAAATATTAAATGTAAAGCTACTGATTAAAAGGATGGGAAAGAGAAACAAATGAAAGAAAAAAAATAAGTACAGTAAAGAAAGCAATGGAGATGGTTTATATAAAGAGTCTCCATTTCACTAAGAAGAAGAGTGAGGAAAATGGATTCACTCCTTGCTACAGATCTATGAACTCTGCTCAAGCACTAGGATATCCAATGCACCATCACAGTTAAGGGACTGTTAAACTATCTGTCCATTGATAAGGTACAGATTGTCCCCATTGGAAAACAAGCCTGGATGGCTAGATCACAAACAGTTCCCCCTTGGAAAGCAATACTTGCTGGAGCTGTAAAGTGGTAATGCTGCAAATTTTTTTTTAGTCTCTCCTGATGATCTCAGAG
The DNA here is from genome assembly GCF_019175285.1 of Sceloporus undulatus. NCBI lineage: Eukaryota > Metazoa > Chordata > Lepidosauria > Squamata > Phrynosomatidae > Sceloporus > Sceloporus undulatus. Next base: position 626,264 of record NW_024802937.1, read on the forward strand.
CCCAGGCTGGCTTGTACAGGAAAATATGGTCTGCCAAGTAGCCTGGATCTGAGTGGTATAGGTCTTTATCGATAATAACCAGCACTTTTAATTGTGTCTAAAACCATTAAATAATGTTCTTCCTTTTTCTTTTACCATAAGGTATCATCTATGGCTGGTTGGTTGGTGACTGCTCCATATACTTTGAAAACTGTAGATCCTGAGGAAAGTCAATTGGATGGACCTCCTCAAATAATTATTAACAATATTGCAGTTGCAAAAATGCTGAAGTCCCCTTATTACTGGTCTGCACCTAAACCATATCTTGGAAATAAAGTAAGCATCCAGTAGAAGGTAGAATAGTTTTTATTGCAACCCTGTTATCTCTTACCAGTGTTTTCTTTCTCTGCCATCTTCTACATTACATATTTACTTGATAGTGAATAAGATGAAAGTATAGTGAAAGGTGACATGTAGCTTTTCCTGGGAATCTTGTTGTGTTAGTAGCATAAAGGTTGTCTTGAGATGTTACTTTACATCTGAAATTGTTGGTCCTGAACTATGATTATGCTAAAAGGCTGTGGGACAAAAGGGATTTACATTTTTTTATTCCACTTCTATGCTGTCTGTCTCCCTAAAAAGGGAGAGTATTCTCCTCATAAAAATGTAATAGATGGGAGATATATATATATATATATATATATATATATATATATATATACACACACATATTTTAAAGGGTCCTAACAATTGCACAGAAATATTATTGAGAAACATTCAGAAATTTATTCCAAGTTAATATATCTTACTCAGTACTTATTTTTTGGGAAATAACCAAACGTAATAGAAGCTTGGAACTGGTCATGGGATTTAGCTGTAATGGAGAAAGTGATTCAACAGCTAGAAATTTTCCAATTCTTGGTGATGCTTTCCAAGAAGATAATCTTTGTTTGATTTTAAAAACACATGGTAAGAGATATATTGACGATGTCTATAGAAAGATGTCTTGCATGTAACAGCTGGCTTCCTGTGCATAAATTACAATGGCATAAGTCTGATCACACCATTGCAACTCACAAATGTTGGAAGTCTCTTCAGATCATGCAATCAGTAGAGTTCCCTCCCAAACCTATCTTTCAATCAGTGCAGACCCCCAACATGGCCATTTCTGGGTTGCCAGTGGTTGAGGGCATGTGTGAGCATGTGCCAAGCTCTTGTGTAGATGCCTCTCACAGTGTGTCATATAGCTGCCTCTTGCAGTGTTACTGGAAAAAAGCTTAAATTTGTTCTTGGCCCTTCCCAGTTCTCCATGTAAATGTATTATACCGGTGTTGGTGGGCTTCATGGTTTAAAAAGTAGGCTTTGGGAGACAGCATCTCAAGACATTTTCAGTGCATATTAGTCAATAGATCTCTCCGGCCCAGTCTCTCCATTGCATATGGGCTACAGGTAATTACTTAATAAGGTAGAAATCTTGCCAATGTTAAAGAGATGTGAAAATTAATTAACTTTTATAATTCCCTCCCACAGCCTTGTAAAAACGTTTAATCTTTTATACTTCCAGCTCACTTCGTTTGGTGGTTATTTGAAGTATACCGTGTCCTATGACATTCCAATGGATAGTACAGATAGTGATTTGGTGTCTAATGTGGATGTTATTATTCAGGTAAATTGAGATTATGTGAAGTAATTTTTTCTGTTGTGATCAGAGCATTATTTTTGTTTATTATGGTATTTATATTTATGAATATGCAAAACATTTCTGAGCACTGATAGTAGAGTGTATGTGTATATTAGTTGATATTGATTCTTTCCTTTATGGAATTGTGCAGTACAAGATCCCTTGATATTTTGGAATATGCTCTTTAGCAGAGTGGGGTGGAACTGCTGTGGAAATGATGATACAGTGCGCCTTTCTTTATGCAGGGGATCCGTTCCGGACTCTCCCGCGTAAAGCGAATTCCGCCTATACTTGAGCCCCATTTAAATGAATGGGGCTTGTGTACACGGTGGTGTGGTGGCGCCCCATTGTTCCCTGTGGGATGCGCCGCCCCTTCTCCCCACACAGCTTTCAGTGTATGCTGAAAGCCACGTATGATGCGAGTGCACTGTATTGAAAACCTCTGTATGCAAGCAGTCCTTTGGATTTTCACTTTTAATTTAAATGTAGCAAGCACCTTGTTTTTTGTTGCTGTTGTTGTGTCCCTTCAAGTCTTTTCCAACTTATAGCAACCATAAGGCAAATCTATCACAGGGTTTTCTGCGGCTGAGATTGTGTGACAAGGTTACCCAGTGGATTTCCATGGCTGAGCATCAAATCGAACCCTGATCTCCAGTGTTGTAGTCCAATGCTCAAACCACTATACCATGCAGGCTCTCAATCTATTTCTATTGCCAGTTAATATAACAAATTCAAAGCCTCTAAGATAGATCAAATCTTAGAACAGTTACATTTTTGAGGCCATAGTTCGCAGCTTCTGCTAGCTTCTAGGACAAACACTTGCTATATAGTTATGGATGATGATGATGATGATGATGATGATGATGATGATGATGATGATGATGATGTTGTTTCACTTGTATTCCACCTTTTCTTCACTACAGGGACTCAACTAGTTTACAAACATTAAAACAAATATAGTTAAACATTTCATTGTTATATAAAAAATTATTGAAATTTAATTCAGTCACCCATAGAATTAAAACCACTTAAAGCAAATTCACAGATAACTACAAATGAAAATCAAATGAAAACCAGTATGAGAACAACAAACAATTAAAAGCCCTAGCACCCAATTCCTAAAGCCTGTTGGAACAGGAAAGTTTTCCTTTCTGATGAAAGGACAGCAAAGAGGGAGCTGTAAAGATGGTGGAACTCAAAGGAGGCATTCCTTGTATCCTTTACAGCCTATGTAAATACATATTTGCAAACACTGGCCTTTCAGATTGCCTAGACTTGAGTCATATATGAATTATTAAGGGTGTATCCACACTGAAGAAATAAAGTAGTTTAACACCACTTTAACTGCCATGACTCAATGCCATGGAATTCTGGGATTTATAGTTTGTGAGATATTCCATCATCCCTGTCAGATAGCTTTGATACTCCATCAAATTACAAATTCCAGAATTCCATAGTATTCAGCTGTGGAAGTTAAAGTGGTGTCAAACTGCTTTATTTATGCAGTGTGGCAGCAGCACAGATTGCTTTTGCCATTGCCTGTCACCTCCAACCATATGTATAATATTGGAAAGTAATACTGCTTAAGGTTCCAAATTTATAAAAAAAAATCCCCCATGCAGTCAGAACCAAGACATCTGAGTTACCCATACAATATGGAATTACATTCCATTGATCTAAGTGCAGTATGTTTGACATCAGAAACCTGGTGTTTCTGGAAACAGAACTGTAAACAGACTTATGGGATGAACTGTTAAAAGGTTAGAAATGATACTTGGAAGGTTATTTAGAATAAAAGGATAGTTCTCTGTTTGTTTTCCATAAAGTATATGGATTAAATCAATTTAAGTTGTAAAAAGTTTTGAATTGTTTCAGGGTAATGGACAAATGTTGGCTACTCGAGCTGAAGGACTGTCTTTACAACCATATGAAGAATATTCCAGTTCTGTGAAGCTTGTGTCTGAAAACTTTGTTGATTTTAATACTAAGAAGTCAATAGATCGAGACATATTGATGAAAGTTTTAGCAAATGTTACTCATATTCTGCTTCGGGCCAGTTACAACATTGCCAAAAGGGCTGTATACAGGTAAGAGATGTGAAATTATTTATTCTAGATTTTCTATTATTCATTACACGAAACCAAGTGTATAAGAAAGTTTCTAAAACCTTAAAAGCCGGCTTTAGGCTGCTGATTTTACCACTGTCATGTTGGATGATGTGCTGATTCTCTCATAACACTAAAATATGGTTTAGCTTTATGTGCCCAAACCTATTGAACCCAGTCAGAATCAGTAGCTGGGTTGGCTGGGGAATTCAGGGTGTTGTAGTTCAAAACATTAAAACTAAACATTAAAAATTACCAGTTTTTAAAATGTTTAAATGTTCTTGTTTTAGTCTGGACAGTTGAGAAAACCAATCAAATTTATTTGAAAGATTTACGTCCCATCTTTCCCCTTGGCACATCCCTTGGCATGTGTTGAAGCCTGTTGGCTTTCATACTGAGTTGATGCAGGCAGTCATTCCTCATTCTGGAATGTGTGGTGATACAGTTGGTAGCTTTCTTGGATTCTCCTTTAATGCTTTACTGTGTATGTCTTTTTTTAAAACAGAAAACAGCATTTTCTGCATAGGAAACAGATTTTTCTGCACAAAAATAATATTGCTGCATAGTAATATGATTTTCTGTGTGAAAACAGGTTTTCTATCCAAAACAACTGTGTACAATTTTTGTGCAGAATAGGTCTTGAACTGTGAAGATTCTAATCAGTCCAGGATTCTTTTTGTCATGGTTTCTTGACACTTGAGAAACATGGTTTCCAACCATTTCAGATATTTTTGAATAACCCTTTCAATTGTGCCTCTCATGTTCTTCTTCTGTGACAGTTGCAAAGTAGGAACTGCTTGGTGAAAAAGAATTCAGTGTGTATTTTAGACCAGGATTCCTAATACACAACTATATATGGAAGTGAGTCATGGGCGGGATACAGACGGGCAAAAAGGGGTGTGTTCATGACGTCATGAAGGTATAGCCTTCAGACGGCCCTTACCTGAATGCCGCCATGAACACGCCGCCCGCCCGCCCCAAGCGGGAAGAAGCGGCATTAAAAAGGTGCCGCTTTTCCCCGCTTCTTTTCTCTATAGTGCGCAGCTGCGCATCTCCGTATATAAGCTGCTGCACCGGTACGCCAGAATTGCTACGCCGCTAATTTAAGTTGCCCATTTAAAAGCTCCGTGTCTGCTGCGTCGCATAATGAGTCGGGGTCCTGGAATATGCGCAGTTTGCAGTCAGGCTTTAATTGCAGCGTCAGATGCCATGCAGGTGTGGAAGCTGCAGCACAGCTGCAGCGCATTTTAAGACTCGTAACCCTAACCCTAACCCTAGAGCAACATGTACGCATGCGCTGCTAGAATCGTGGAAAGTTTGGAATTTAAAGTGAACCCCTACACACATTCCTGTGCCATTTTCACCTAAAAATAAAAAAACGCTAAAACTTTAAATATTTACATATGTACAAAGGAGGTGATGGGGGATGGCAGGGGGACAGCAGTGGCAGCGGCGACAACTGTGGCTGTGCATTGCAGATTCAGCAAGAGCACGGGGACCAAAGGAGAGGAGGCATTCATGATGCTGGTGACACTGGCAACGTGCAAGTGGACAAGGATGCCAACACCAGCTGATCACCAGCTGGCAGGAGACCACCATTGTTCTTGGGCAGGGCGGGGGAAAAAGTTTAAAGGGGCCCGGGCGCTTTAAATGTGCACATAGGCTTTCTGCTGCCTGTGCTGAGCGCCGGAGCTGCGCAGCTGCGCATCCGTCAGCCAGCAAAAGAAAAAAAAAAGCCCCATTTTTGGCCGCCCGTGAGGAAGCTGCCTCTCTCTTTGCGGCGTCCTCCGAGGCGGCAGTATGGAAACTGCGGGTCAGAAACGGCCCCAGGTGAGGCGTCTTCACTGCCCCCCATGTGGAAGCCCCATACACCTGAGCCACGCCCCCGGGGCGGGCGGTCTGGAGGCTCCGTATTCAGCAGAATACACCTCCAAGACGTCTTCCCCTGCCCGTCTGTATCCCACCACGGTTTATTACTCTTCCTGCCTTTGTCACAGGAGGAAGCTGTCTAGGAGGAAAGAGCGCCTGAGACTTTACTCACACTTACAGAGGCTCATGCATGGAATGCTAAATCATGAATAACACCTACACAGCTGTTTTGTCTCATTGCTTTTTAAAGACCTATGGTGACAAGTTACTTTGACAGGCAAGATTGAAAATATTACGTATAGGCATCATATTTTAACATTACTGACTTTTGCTATCAGAATGCTGCAGACAAGCCATTTGTTATAATTCAGTTCACAGAGGCTATGATTGAAACTTGCTTTGGAAAACCTGAAGGCCTTCCTGTGTGGTAGTTTACTCATACCCTTGCCCAGGAATTGACTTTTGTCTGTTACAAACAAAACAGGGCAGAGGAACAGCCCATATTCAAATGAGCCCTTGCCTCAGGGGTTTAAAGAAATTGGCTTGGCCTGTCACATGGAGTGTTGACAAAGCAGCTCATTTATAAAAGAGCACTTGTAGAGCAAGAGGGATGGGTCTCTTTTAGCAGGCCAGTGGGGACTTTTAATTGGAAAGTATGTTCTTCTGAATTCTAATGAGGTGATATTTTGTTAATCATTCTTTTGCATTAAACTGTGTGGAACAATGAGACGTTATATGGTCAAATCTCACATTTATTCTGGAATGTCACCCCCCCACCCCCCGGTACAATATTGAGCATGTATTTAAAGCCGTCACTTCTAAATTTTTGCAGAAATGTCATGTTAATGAGATTGTTTTTAGTGAAGTCAGAATATTAGAAAGAAGGTTAGGGTTTTTTTCTGTGGTACTTTGCTTTCATGATTCATTTACAGTAGCCCCTCCATTTTTGCGGGGCATCTGTTCCAGGTTCCCCCAGTGCAAACAGAAAATTGCCGGCATTCAAGCCCCATTGGCTTGAAGGACGACACATGCCGTGGGCTTTTTGTCCCCTGCAAAAATGGAGGGTGACTGTACTGTTTTCTTTTTCTTGCTTTTTAAAAATGAACGTTTCAAGTGGAAAGTATTTTAACACTATTTCATTGCAGGTTGGATTCTGTCATTTTGGACACTGCAAATGCTAATCTTGTAGATCCATCTTCAGCTGCAGATGTAGAATATTGTGAATGTCCTCAAGGTTATGCTGGGATTTCTTGTGAGGTAATTTGCCAAGATTTTGTGTACAGCAAGTGAGCATTTTTCAGTAGAATTGGCTGCATCCAAGCTGTCTTTTAGCTTGCAATTTTTTAAAAACTAGAATGACAAAACAAGATTTTCCATTCAAAATGTTTATATCACTTTGGCATATTTTCTACATACAGAAGAATAACCTCTCTCATGCATTTACTTTGTTTAATTAAGGAATATGGGAAATGATTAGGGGCATATTTCACTGTTTGACACAAATCTTAATTTCTCCTTACACTGGAGTAGGCAATTGTACCAGGGGGGTGGTCTAGTTTTCATCCTTGTGTTTCCTAGGGGTGAAACAGACCACCTCAATGGGGCAGCTTGAAGCTGCCCCTGAGAAAGCTGGATTGGGGCTGCGGCAACTGCAAGCCACAGTTCCAATACACTTTTGCTAGCCCAAAAAGAAGTGGCAAAATGCTGCTCCTTTTTGAGCCAGCAAAAAGCCAGCTTTTCCCGCACTGCCGCAGCTTTACGGCACTCTGGACATATCTAAATGCTGTGCCACTGGAGCACCTCAAAGCTGGCTGCCATGTGAGCAGCTGGGCAGCATGAAGCTGGCTTCTGGGGGTCATGGGTGTGTGTGTCATGAATACACCATGTTCCCAAGCCGGTTGGAAACTGGCTTTTCATGCCAGTCTGTACTGGCCTCAAGTGGGCAGGGCTGCTGCATTTTAGGTAACCCAGAAGTGATGTGACATCACTTTAGGTTTCATTTATACTCCAAAATTTGCTATCCAGGGTATTTGGGAGGGAAATCTGGCCAAATCACTGTATTTATGAGCTTGTTTGCAATAATGTGAGCTATTTTGGGATTAGTTTTTATGATAAATCTTTTTTCAAATTTAGGGGAGCGTATCCTGGCCTTTAAGGCTACAAAAAGGCAGTTGGTAACATACAGTCAACAAGCTGCTTTTTCACTATTCTTGTCATATATCCTGTTGTCTCAGTTTGTCAGTTTAGTATTATTAGTTTGAGGATGATAATGATGTGGTGGATTAAATACCCGTGAGATTTCAGGGTATACATGTTCCAGAATTTAAGAATATGCTGTGATGCCTCTCTAAATAGATAACAGGTATAGGGAAGCTATTGTCAAATAGAGAGGACCTTTAGCCATGGCAAATTACAGGGTAATTTGACATGACTAATAAAAAGTAAGGACCTCATAGTTACTAGTAATACACTTCACTAATTACCACAGTCTTACGTCTTACAGGAAGTGAGCATTTTTCAGTAGAGTTGCCACATCTGAGATATCTTTTAGCTTGTAGCCTTTTTGGCTACGCAAATATTAGGAGAACAGAGCAATCAACAAGAAACTCATATGGCTTTAGATATAAACTATTTTACTAGCATGGACAACAGGATGAAATCTTCCTACTCCTCCATTTGTTGGTGTAAATAAAGAAACATACACTTTTCTTGTTTGTGAGGTTTGTGTATTGTTTGTGTGCAATGTGCTGTTAAATTCCATAACACATATCATTGCTTCTGTTAACTTGTTAAGGATCATTACAGTTCAGGAGAATCTGCAAGTATTTATTCCTTCCCCCTGAACTGTAGACTTCTGTATCTTGAACAACTTCTTATGCCATATAAAACTTGTAGTCATCTAACTCTGTGGACTGAATTCAGAGATGAATTTATATCATTGTATCACTAGAGTTAGTGTATAATTCAAAATCTGTTTATATTTATTATTATTTTTAATATTCTAATAATCAGGATGAAGTGCTCTAGGAAAAAATTTCTGACAATTATTTGTATACAATATTTATTTATTTATTTATTTATTTATTAGTCCTGTCTTCCTGGGTACTACCGAGTAGATGGCATACTCTTTGGAGGGATTTGCCTGCAATGTGATTGCAATGGTCATGCAACAGAATGTGATATTCATGGTGTTTGTCTTGTAAGTTATCTATTAACTCCCCTTTTATTTACATTTCTGAAAATATTATGCTCATTTAATACTAGCATATCTACAATAAGAAAAGATAATGTGTATCCACATGTGTGACTATTTCTGCTGTAGCTCTAAGGCAGTGAAACCTAGATGTGTGGAAAATGGCATGGATACTAAAGGCATGTATATTGTGAAGTTAATGAATTAATTAATTTTTATTTAATTCTTTTAGGCTGCAATACTTTTTTCAGTCACTAGGCTGCAGACTTCTCTAACTTCCTTTAGAGATGAAAGTGCATTAAGAACTGACTTATGCCTTTTGCTGGAAAGGATTTAGGAAGCTTTGTGTGATCCTTTCCCTGTGAAGAGCCACCAAGATTTTTAAAAAGTTAAAAGGCTGTGTGTGTGTGTGTGTGTGTAGAATGAATTGTTCCTTCTTGCTAAAGGTAAGAAAGAGAATAAGTGGAGGGAAAGACTGAATGGGCATTTGGGTGAAGGTTGAGAAAGACTGGTGAAAATGGAAAAGTGGAGGTTGGCTAGAGAAGGGAAAGGACTGGGATGGGAGGAGACCTAATGACTATCTAGCCTTTGTGAATGTGGGTGTTTCTCTTTGTGTGTGTACAGCCAGCTAAACACAGACACACAGCTTTGTTAGTGAGATAGTTTTGAAACATGCACAAAGAAATAAAGAAAAGCACACCCACTCCATTTCTGTAACCTTTGTATAACCTGCTTTTTGTGCATGTTAAAGACATTAGATGTCTGGCTTAAGTGAAGAACTAATATAAAACACAGTTATATATAAAACTGAAGAAAACCACAGTTTTTCCATTCAGATCAGTGGCAAAATTCCTATGGCTCTGAACTGAAGAATGTTGGAACGTAATTAGCTGATGGCATTTATTCTGCGATTGTAAAGTACTATTTAACATCTGCACTTTTGAGGCAATTTTTCCATATAATGAAAATGTTCTGAATTATTTGTGCCGTTGGCATTGTCAAATATTAGTACAACTGATTTACTCCACTATCTATGTAATGCAGCTAATTCATGAGGCCAGATATATACATCAGGACCATTAAGGACATGGCCATTCATTGTTATTTCTGGCTTAGAAAATCCTATGGTCAATGGGCTTTTTGTTTCTTTCTGTTTGTCTTTTGAATCCTAATGTTGCATATGATGATATTCCACCCAATATGAGTATCAGAAGCTTCTCTTGTACACTATCACATGGCCACATAGCCCAAAAAACCCACACAAAACTTCCCTTGTATGTTTCATAGATTTGTGAACACAACACTACAGGTCATTCTTGTGATGAGTGCCTGCCTGGGTTCTATGGATCACCCACCAAGGGCACAGCAGAGGATTGCCAGCCATGTGCCTGTCCACTGAGAACTCCTACAAACAAGTAAGCTGATAATTGAAAACCTCACATATTACATTTACAGTTTTTTGAAAAAAGCAGGGGCCAAGAAGAAAGAGGAGAGAAGATGGAGAAAAATCAATCTGGTGGGAAGATGTAAAAACACGACAAACATTCTTTCTGAAATGATAGCTCTTGTTTGGCCATGATAAGCAGCTGGAAATTTTCCAATATTTTTCCGAATACTGTTGTAGCCCTTAGGGCTTTTTCTTCAAAAGGCAGTCTCAAACTGCTAGTATTAGAAAATCATCTAGTGTTACACTGTTTATGTGAATAAAATCAATTCAAGCTCGGTCTTGTCCAGCTGCAAGATAATGCTAGCATCCAGCAACCTGCTCTAGGCATGCTGAAGGGCTTGGGCATGCCCATTTGGTTTCTTCTAAAAGTATCTCTCCTTTCAAACATGGCATCTTTCTGAAGTTCAAAACATTGCTTGTGATGCAGCACAGTGGAGTGATTGTTCAGGAAAATTATCTGGTATCTTTCTTCGGGTAAATACTAGATGCATTTTCCCCTTGGGCCACTGACAATTACACTGCAATCATTGTTTTTAATAATTAAATCAGTTTGTGGATATATTCATGCCACATGTATGTATGGATCAAATGGATAGACCACCCTGATCCTTCCATTCTTGGGGAGATGGGTATGCTCTTTATTGTACCACAGGCTAGTAAGTCTCCCTTAAAATTAGGTAGGCTCCCGGTGTTGGGTGTATCCATTTATCTATTTATCTAGCCATTAACTCAATTGTTTATACTATCAGTTGCCTCTGATTTTTATAAAAATGGTTTTCTGGATTTTCCTTTTTATTTTTATTTTTAAACATCTTATCCTTTTGATCAGTTTTTCATTGTACCTTTTTAAAAATTGTGAACAATTTTGGAATTTTCAAAATGAAAAGTGACCTATGAATGTTGGAAATAAATAGATAAGCATATGCTGTTAAACTATGTAGATTATAGTTCCAAAAGAATATTTACAATGTGGCCTTTTAAGTGTTTTTTGTGCTTTTAAAGTCTTTTAAACGTTTCCCCTTGTTTTACTGGTGGTTTTATATTTTTCTGCTTGTTGATGTTTCATTTTAATTTGTTGGAGAAATTAATATTTTTTAAGATTTTTTTTTGTTGAGACAGAATAAACAAAGCTGTAAAATAGCTAATAAAATACTGTGATAATTTATAGTTTCAGTCCTACCTGTTACTTGGAAAGTAGTGGTGAAGTTATCTGTGATAAATGTTCTCCTGGATATGCAGGATCCAAGTGTGAAAGGTATGAATCTACAGTAACGAAAATAACTACAAAGCTGCTTGTCCTGATGTCTGCCTCGTCTCCATTTTAGTATTCATTGTCAAAATTTGCATTACTTTTGTCAGTGACATAATCCTTTGCCATAAATTAGGAAAGTTGATTAGAAAGCTGCTTTGGTGAATATTTCTCTTTCTTGGTGATTTGGAGGGGGAGGTGGTGAGCACTGTTCTTGCATGCTATACTTACTTTGTGAAGTCTCATAGCTGAATCTAGGAAAGACAGCTAAATTTAGAGACACAGCCATGTTAGTATGCAAAGGGATCTTGTAGATCCTTTGAGACAAACTGTGTGAAAGAAGTTATAGTATAAGCTTTTATAGACTTGGTCTGCTTGGTCTGCCTGGTGCATCTGAGTAGACCAAAGAGTTTATCACATGTAATTTTCACACTAACCCAGGCACGGGACGGGATCGGGCTTGGACAGGTTTAAACTGATTTTACCACACACAAAATTGCTGCTGTCCCGCCATCCGACCATCGCCCGTCCCCCAGCAGTGCTCTAGCAGCTGATATTGCTACTACAGAAAGCTTCCATAGTATCAAAATTGGCTGCTAAAGCACTGCTGAAGGATGGGTGATGGTTGGACAGCAGCACAGCAGCAATTTTGCATGCGGTAAAATCAGTTTTAACCTGTTCTAGCCCAAACCCGTCCTGTGTCCGGTTTGATGTGAAAATTACATGTGATAAACTCCCAAGTCTACAAAATCTTTTACACTACAACATCTTTTGCATGGTTAGTCTCAAAGGTGATGCAAGTTCCCTTTGCATATAGCTCAGTTTAGTTGATTCTTGATTGATGGGGCTTACAAGTCCCTGGAACAAATACAGTTGGCCCTCTGTATCCATGGATTCTTTATCTGTGGATTCAACCATGGATTTTCAAAGCACTGGCTTGGAAATATTTTAAAAACATATAAATTCCAAAAAGCAAAGGTTGATTTTGCCATCTTATATTAGGGACACCTTTTTACCGCCCCATTGTATAAATGAGACTTGAGCATCCACAGATTTTGGTATCCACTGGGGTCCTGGAACCCAAGCCCAGAGAATACCAAGAGCCCACTATACACCAAATGTTTAGAAGCAGCTGCCAAACTGATGGAGAGAATGTGTTCATGTATGTCTCCTTGCCGCAGCTTTCCATGCCCCTAAAAGTTGCCCTAGAGGGTGCTGTATTTTTATCATTATTTTATCTTTTAACTAACTACCTTTTAAACTGTTTTAAATTAAAGTTTGTAATATGGTTGCTTATTAAATTGCTGTTTAACCTTTTTATTATCTATTATTTTAACTGCTTTTTTAAACATATATTGTGAACCACTTTGTGTCACATACAGGGAGAAAGGTGGGATAAATAAATAATGTGGAGCTCTACTTTGATGCAATTTGATTAAATTTCCAATCTGTTGTACAGATGTGCAAATGGGTACTATGGTGATCCTTTGGTCCCAGGACAATCATGTATACCTTGTGACTGCAATGGTAATGTAGATATGATGGAAGATGGCTATTGCAACTCGATCACAGGAGAGTGCCTAAAGTGTACTGGTAATACTGTTGGACATCACTGTGAAAGGTGTGCTGATGGTTATTATGGGGATGCTGTGATCAACAAAGATTGCCATGGTGAGTTGGTCTTGTTTAATTAACTGATGTAGGATTCTTGTATATAAAGGAGACTTGTTTACTGTTGAATGTCTTTTACTAAAATTACATACATTGGGGTACATAACATGAATCAATAAATAAAATTAATAGATTGGTACCTTAACACTAAAAACTATAGTGATATGTTTTGGCAATGTTTTAGAGAAATCTTTGGGTTGAAGTCTTAGGTTCAGACCTCATCCGTTGTGGAAACGATTATCAATACAGTCAAACTTGTTTCTGATAATGAGGCAGGAGTATTTAGACTTGTGTAGTGTGATAGAAGATTTGTCTCATGTTGTTTAAGAAGTATACTGATTACAGAGTTGGACTGTTTCTTAAGTGATTTAGGTTGTGGTCTTCCCCAAGGCCTAAAACAGATGGGCCAAATAGAGCAGCTTCCAGCCACTTCAGGAGCATGATGTTTAGATGACACACACCTCTGATGTGGTTGGAAGCTGGCCTGAGGCTACCTAAAGTGGCCCGAAGCCACCGGCAAAAAGCCACTCCTGCTGGCAGCTCATTTGGGATCACGGCGGTGGCCTGCTTTGGAGCGGACCATCTCTTTGCCACAATCTCGGTGTGATCAGGGCCAGAGCAGTCTCAGTCTACTCCTTTTAGTCTGTCTGCTTTGTCCCCAAGAAACCTTAGTCTAGTCACTTTCACTATGTCTACCTCATGTAGTTATTTTTAGGGTGACATGTGGATGAAGAAAGCAATTTAAAGGGCCTTGAACTTTCTGGAGGAAGAGCAGCATATAAATGTAACAAATACCTAAGTAAGAAGAGTTGGGAACATATAGTCTGAAAACAGTTCACTGTCCTTGGAAGTGTTTATGTAGAGCTCATAGAGTGTTTTGAGTTTTGGTACGTGGCTTTTACTTTTTTAAAGCCTGAAGACAATAATTGAAACTATTGATGGCAGGACTGTAGAAACATGGAGAATAGAATCTTAGCTCTTATGCAAAGAAAACGTTATTTACAATAGCTCCATGTCACAATTGGTAATCTTTTGCTTTTTTATTTCTGGTTTTTTTTTTTTTTTACACATAAGCTTGCAAGTGTAATATGAACAGCTCTGTTTCCAGCATCTGCCATCATGAGACTGGTCTATGCCAATGCAAAATGAACGTGGTGGGACAAAGATGTGATAAGTGTTTGGTAAGAAATAAAAAACCTGATACCATGTGCATGATTTTACTGTTGCATTTCATTTATATACTATTTTTGTGCAATTGACTATATCCATAGTGTCTAAGAATGAATCTTAACTTAATTAGCAAAGTACATGACATTTGCAGGGGGAAGTGGGAAGATAAGAACTTATTTTTTTAGAAACCAGTTCAATAAATACAAACAAGACAAAAATCAACAATCTATTCAACACAACATGAATTTATTATTACAGTGGAGGGTGGGGGAGATTTCAAATGAAGAAAATGTAAGTCAAATGCAAAATCAGAATTAATGGGAAAAAAGAGGATAAATGAACCTATATCTCAATGCTATTACTAGTCTTCTTGCATTTCAAGATTGCACAGCAACTTGACTTAAAAACCTATATTTCAGGGCTTTCGGGGATAGGGTTTTCTTACCAGGCTAGATGGGGCAAAGCTGGCTCTTTATGCCAAACATGGCTACCACCATCAAGAGAGTTAATGCTGGAATGGTAAGAAATTCCTGAGAAAGCATTTTTCAAGGATGGTAAATCATCTTTTTAAGCCTCCCAGAAGTTCCAGGGATTAGTATTTGGTTTGCTGAACAACAATAGCTATGCATAATAATAAAAATGGAATAAGAAAAAATAAAAGTGAAATTTTAAGTTTGCAGCCTCTAGCATTTAACAATATTGTCCAGAAATAATCTGGATGTTGGAATACATCCAACCTTTGATAGTTACTAGTAGGACTTTTAACATCAGAGTGTTTTTCTTTCCTGAATATTCTCTCAAGATTTCTGAGGGACTCTATAGCAATCAACAGTTCTGTGCTGGGAAAAATTGTGGAATGAATCCCCTTTCCCAGTAGGCTGCCAAAGAGAGCTGTGCCATGTTTATGCAAGCCAAGCAGCAGGAGTGGATTGCATACAGCGATAAAATAGAAAACAAGAGCAATGACCTATTTTTGTTTTAGTGAACTCTGAAATACAGCTGAAATGCTTTTCTTTTCTGTCTAACAGTTTGGATATTATGGCTTAAGTACAGGACTTGGCTGTCTTCCCTGCAATTGCAGTAAAGCTGGCTCAGTTGCTGAGGATTGTAATGATGAAGGACAGTGTCGCTGTGTGCCAGGAGTGGCTGGGGAGAAGTGTGATCGTTGCGCTCATGGTTTTTATGCATTCCAGGATGGTGGTTGCACACGTAAGATACAGCACATAATCTGGTCATGGCAGTTTCTTAAATGGCATGGATTTTCTTTCAAAAAGTGCTTTATGTTACACCACAGGAAAGGTCAGCTGGGGGGCTGTTTAGCACATATTTTCAAAGCTGGGTCAGCCAAGCAGTATCAAAGCATTTCTGATGGACTTTTGTCTGAAATGGGAATCCAATTAATTTCACTGTTTGAATAAAGATTTGGGCTGATGGAAATGGTTCCTGTGCCAGTTTTTTCTTTTGTCATTTGGGCTAAGGACTGCTTAGATATTATTTGTTTAAGGCATTCATCTATCCTTTCCTAACCCACTGGGTCTCTAAGACCATGCACAATGGATAAAAACAGTTAAAAACATCAAATAAATAACTAAAAACCAACTAAAGCACTTCAAATGTCTCTTTAAAAACAGTTCTAAAACAAGAAAAAATCTACCACAAAGAACACCTTTAATTTTAAAGATTCAAAGGCCAAGAAAATAGCACAGTTTTCACTGCCCAGTGGAAATTCATGAGTGATGGAACCAGCATGACATCCATTGGGAGAGAGTTCCACACTTGGGGCTCTGCTACAGAGAAAGCCCTGTCAATAACTCTAAGACTGGAAGTGGTTGCTTTTAGGGAATAACATTGTTTTTACTGTTGATTGATGTGTTATGACATAGGTGCTGTAGCCTGAATCCTTTTGATTAATCCTTACAAGAATGGACCCATTGAATCAGTTGTTTAATGGTGGGTCAAGTTTGATTCAGTTGGTTTGCTCTATTTAGGAACTAACAAGGAACCAAACCAGTGTACCCCACCCTTTTTTTTTTTTTAACAAAAATAGTTATCAGTCATTGTAAACTGGTAATTCAGGATGGGGTCATTTTGAAGTTTGTGGCCCAAAAGTTAACATTTCTGTGCTTTGCCTTTGTTTTTCCCATTATGAAATTAGGTGAAAGATACAAGAAGTGAGTAAGATGAAGGAAAATGCAGTGGAAAAAATAGAAGAGAGCAGTCAGGTGGCAGGTTGAGTTGTGTAGCTACTTGCAAGAACATTTTGTTGTGTGTGGCCACAGTAGAGTTTCTTGTTGTGTCTATCAAGACACTGGAAAAGAAGGGCAGGAACTGTTTTAAGGTGATGACTTGGTTACTATCTTAGCTAAAAGTGAAAATAGTACATTCTCTCAATCTGACAGTAGTTGCAAAAGAAGCTGCTTGTTTCATTTTTCTTTTTACCTTGTAGCTTGTAATTGCACTCATACACTCGATGCTTGTGATGAAGATTCTGGGGAATGCATTTGTCCTCCTCATACTGAAGGGGAAAAGTGTGAACTCTGTGAAGAAAACTTCTGGGGTCTTGATCCAGAGAAAGGATGCAAGGTTAGTGAGTGCTTCTTGGGGAACTATTTAAAAGCAAAGTTGATTTTTTAAAAACAGTGGGTGGCAATTGGGTATGGTTTCATTAAAAACAAAATCACGTATCTGTTAGGTCCATTTCCTTCGTGTATAGCTTCTGTCACTTTTTAAAAACTCTTAATTATTTATTCAATTTATATTGTATTTTTCTCCCAATGTGGGACCTAATCAGTGTCCACTCAAGTTTAACGTTTAACAATTGGAGCCGTTATAAGCAATTTAATAATAACTTACTCCATTGTGATCTTCTCCAAGTAAAAATAGTCATTGAATTGTGTGTCAGAAACTTGATCTGTGTAAATAAACATAGAATGTATTAATTCAATGTACTGTATTGGTATAATGTGTATTTATGCCATTATGTGACAATACCATGTATTAGAAAAATAGGGAAAAGGTAAACAAAGAGAATATTTTATTTTATTTTCATCTTTACTTTCTCTCAGTGTGGGGTTGTAGGCAGTTTACAACAAGGCTAAAACAAGATAAAGCTCTAAATCTGAAAGCCAATCATCATGGAGTATGTTCTCTCACATTAAATAACTTTAGATCCACTATTCTAGACCATTATTAAAATTTATCTTGATGAACCATCTTCTTGGTCTTTTACTTACTGCTTTGGTCATCATTATGAGTGCCTAGGTCAAAGATATGGATTGGTGAACACTGGGCACTGGATGTTCCCACACACTGGACCTCTTTTTTCCATTTGGGAATACAGACCAGTGGAATGGTTGGTCATTTATTTAGGGTGGTTAGTTATAAAAAGCTGTTCTGGATTTCCTGAGGTAACCAGGGACACAGATAATATGAATCCATATCCAATAAACATTAGGCTTGTGCAGTGACTGCTCATAAGAGCAGGTGGTTCTTACGATTGCACAAAAAAGCATAAAATACATCCGTACATAAGTATTTATCTGTGTTCCTAAACTAAGGATATTTTGTAAAATTACAAAATTCTCAAATTTTCTTTTCAGGCTTGCAATTGCAGTGATTTAGGGTCAGTCAGTCTCCAGTGTGACCAGTTGACAGCTCGGTGCCAGTGTAAGCATGGGTATGGAGGAGACAACTGTGATGAATGTGCCTTGGGATATAGAGACTATCCGGATTGTGTTCCTTGTGACTGCGATTTACGTGGGAGCAAAGCAAACACATGTGACCAGAGTCAAGGAATCTGTAACTGTGAGGAAGAAACTGGTGTGTGTGTGTGCAAGGTAAAGCATTTAGAATTTTTTATATGTTTATATAGTTTTCCCAGCATGCATTCAGGCAACATTGTGCAATTTCTGTGTAAAATAAAGGGTGAGTCAAGATGTAAAAATTCAGCTTAACTTTGCTGGAAAAATACACACACTAAAAAATAAAAAGCATTAAACTGATTGTGTGATGCTGCCCCAAGATGTCATGGCATGGATAGTGTTTCCATGACAAAGCAAAGTTAAAGTAAATGTAGTGAGTATATCAAGTATGTGTTCAAGGAGGAAACAACAGTTTGCAACAGTGTTCTCAAATAAGGGTAATTTACTCCAGAAATAACTTCAATCTTAATGTACCTAATTTTTGTGCTATTTGCATTGGATATTGTGTGATGCTGTACTTAAATAAGTCAAAGCAGAATAAAACTAGGAGTAGAAAACCTAAGCTTTAAAAACTTAGACTTCAAATCTAGGATATTGCAGAGATGCTGTGTTCAGGAGAATGATTAGGCCTAAGATGATACTACATATACCCAAGATTGGTACATTAATTAAGCAACCAAGTTATCTTAAAATACAACAGTTGTCTAAATCCCTTGTGTTGTTCTCAGATTATAGGTCACTTTAGAATAAATGTGAACCTCTCTGGTTGCTTCACTTAGTTTTATACATGCATTTGTCATTGTTGTTTAGATTACTATTCTGGCAAAGATGTGAGTTGGAAATGTTCAGACTACCGTTCAAGC
This sequence comes from Sceloporus undulatus, assembly GCF_019175285.1. NCBI lineage: Eukaryota > Metazoa > Chordata > Lepidosauria > Squamata > Phrynosomatidae > Sceloporus > Sceloporus undulatus. The sequence continues at coordinate 645,192 of NW_024802937.1, forward strand.
CTACTGCTTGATCAACTGTCTCTTTCTTCATTAGGAAAATGTGTTTGGCTTGCACTGCAGTGAATGCAAAACTGGGACCTTTGCACTTCATGCCATTAATCCTTTGGGATGCATTCCATGTTTCTGTTCTGGGAGGTCAGAGGTTTGCACGGAAGTAGAAGACTATGTGAGAGTTTCAGTAAGTAAAGCAGTTTCATTTTTATGTTTAGTGTTCTCTTGTATTTCCACTTAATTGTATCATAATTGAATGAGTAGGTGAAGTGTAACCTTGGAATCACATACTACATTCCATGGGTACTCTTTTTCTGACCATAAACAAGCATGAGTTGCTTCTCCTGGAAGCAGCAACCCAACTTTTAAATAGGTTACAGCCTATTTCTTAATCAGAAATACTTGCACTGTTTCACATAAAATAACATTAAAAATAACCCAGATTTCAAAATCAGAAATAGACTTCCAGTCTTCTAGCTTTCTGTATTTCTCAGGGGTTCGTTTTGAGTTATTATTTATTTATTTATTTATGGTATTTTTTTCCTTTCATGTGACCCATGGAGATGTCCACACCTAACTTGTAAGCAGTCTCAGGTAGCAAGACATAACTGATAGGAACATGAGAAATTTAATTGGAGTTCTTTTTGTTATCTTTTGGTATGCAGTTTCTTTTGGAAGACTTTTGAGCACTGATTGCCCATGGAGAAAGACCTTTGGTAATATGCTCTATTGCTTCCTTTCTAATGGACATAGAATCATAGAGTTGGAAGAGACCACAAGAGCTATCCAGTCCAACCCCTTCCATGCAAGAACTCTCACTCAAAGCATCCCTGACAGATGGCCATCCAGCTCTGTTTAAAGACCTCAAAGAAGGAGACTCCATCACACTCCGAGGGAGTGTGTTCCACTGTCGAACAGCCCTTATTGTTAGGAAGTTTCTCCTAATGTTGAGGTGGAATCTCTGTTCCTCGAGCTTGCATCCATTGTTCTGTGTTCTAGTCTCTGGAGCATCAGAAAACAAGCTTTCTCCATCCTCAGTGTGACACTCCTTGAAATACTTAAAGAGGGCTATCATATCACCTGTTTACCATCTCTTCTATGTTTCTGCTGTTTCATAAAACATTGTTGTTTTATGAAAAGATCTATGTTTCAGCTGTTTCATAAAACATTGTTGGAGATACTGCTTAAATTGAACAAGTATTTAGTATGATTTATGAATTGGAATGACCTGTTAATTTATTTTTGCAGCTAACCCTGACTCCACAGCAGAGTGTTATGTATGTGGTTTCTCAGAGTAACCTCACTGGAACTAGCGAAGGTGTATTTTCCCAGTATCCCGATATCTTAATGGATGCTACAATAGTCCGACAACACTTGAATGCAGAGCCATTTTACTGGAAACTGCCCCATCAGTTCCAGGGAGATCAGGTGAACACATAAGGCCACTGTCACTGTTATTTTCTGATTATTTATTGTCTAGAGATGGTTCTAAGACTCAAGCAATCTAGAAAATTTGGTGTGTAAAGCTATGCTATTTGTATTCTTTGACTTAAATGTCAGACCTAAACTATGGAAAAGTTCTATACACCGGTCATTTGAGGCTTGTAGATTTGTTTCTGTACACATATTATTAGACCAAAAGTATGAAGGAAACTGGGTTTAACAAACAATGAACATTGAGTCAACAAACATTGCAACTAGGTGATGACTTGGGGTAACTCCTGCTGTCACCCACTGAAGTGGCCTTGCTTTTCTTGGGCACTGGATTACACTAGCATGACTATGTGAATACATAGCATAATTTCCTTTCTACTCCTTGGTCAGCAAGTCATCTTGACTGATGCTGCTACTAGAATTCTGCCCTTGAGGAGAGCATGGGTTGTTTCCAAGCACGCTAGCAGGTGAAGTTGCAGTAAAGAGAAGACAGAGAGGTTATAGAGAAGATACAAGAACAACAAACATGGGGAGGCAGTTGAAAGAAAAGCCATGGCACTGTGTGAAGTTCCTAAAGGCATGTTTCCCATGACACCTTCAAACAGTTGCTCATAATTTTTTACATAATGCATACTATATGGAATTTGTTCTCCAAAGTATGACTTTATAAAGGAATTTGACAAATTTGTTTTGGAAAACCTATTGATGACCATTAGTCATACTGGCCAAATGAAGTTTAGGTTGGTGTGCATCAGCAGTGGAAGACTGGCTTCACATTTTGCTTATATGCTTCTTTTTACCAGTTGTGGGGGGGAAAGGTGCTGCTTTCGATAGACTTTGTTCTGATTTCTTCATAAATTAAAGGAACTGAGATTTTCCATGGAGTTCTGGGTTGATGTAGAATATCAGGTTGTGTAAGCATTATTTAAAGTAGAATACTGTAAAGTTATATTGCAAAGTATTCACTTTCAGCTAGCAGTCACAGTTTTTATAAAATTTGCCTTAGCTGAGAATTACTAAACCATACCAGCATACATTGCAACATGCACAAATGGGAACAAGCCATAGTAGCTTTTGAGCTCTTGTGATCTCCTTTCCTCTTTCCATACAGCAAGGAGGAGGAATTCATAAGTGTTTGCATTGTTTCCCCTTAGGCGCAGTATATCACGGGATTTTAACTTTCAAGCAGATATTAATATAAGCTATGGTTAGTTTTAAACAAGGCTTCATCAAATTCTGATTTCCAAAGCTGACTTGTTTAAATAAACCATAAATAATGTTAATGACAACTTACAATTTGGATGATACAGCTGAATAGTGAAAAATTTAAGAAAAACTTTGAACTCAGCATCACATGAGAGGAACCATGCAAGACAAAACTCACTGCAGCTCATTCCACTTGTGCATATTTTCAATATACAGTGGTTTACTGTGAGCCTAAAGCTTATAGATCAGGTCTTAATAAAAGTGAGGAGGGAAAAGTATGACTTGTTGCTAAATTTCAGTGGATACCTCTTCTTAAAGTAGATTTTAGTGAATACTTTCCAGGAAATATTTGTGCAAATAAATAAATAAATAAATAAGTGTAATGATTCATTTTCCAAATAGCTCATGACCTATGGTGGAAAATTGAAGTATTCAGTAGCTTTTTATGCTCTGGATGGCATGGGAACCTCAAACCTTGAACCACAAATCCTGATGAAGGGGGGTCACACCAGTAAATATGTCATCTATGTGGACATCCCTGCTCCAGAAAATGGAGTAAGACATGATGAAGAAATAGTAATGATGGAGGTGAGGATAAACAATTGTATTTCTGTTTTGTTGTTGTTAGCCTTCAAGTAATTTCTGACTTGTGGTGACCTTAAGACAAATATATCATGGGGTTTTCTTCACAATGTTTGTTCAGAGTAGATTAGGGTGAGCAACTCTGGCAGGAGTCATTTTTCACCCATTCTGGACCCCCTCTGAGTCATATTTTTGTTCCAAAATGAAAGGGAAGTGATGAGATACTATTTTTATTGTGCTTCTGGTTCATATTTTTTCTCTTGGGGGAAGTTGGTGTGATGTATTTGCATTTACATTTAGAACTAAGTTGGGAATGAGAAGGGCCTATGCAGAATTAGTTGATGTGCCCCTCACAGTCTGCCAGGCTCTGAGTGCACATGAAGATAAGTTCAAGTGTCTTGGTTTCTTCGTAACAGTGAGCTGGACCAAGAGTTTGAAATACCTTGTTGCTATCTGCTTTTAACCTTGCACAAATTTGTACTCCAAGGGTGCATAAAAGCAAAGCTTTTGATAGGTAAATAATTGAAAAGCATGCTTTCATGTGTGTATCACTGAACTTTAATGGCTAATTTACATTGATATTTTTCTTTATAGAGTGCCTGGAAATATTTCAATTCAGTTTCTGATGAATCTGTCTCACATTCTGACTTCATGTCAGTATTGAGCAATGTTGAATACATTCTCATAAAGGCATCATATGGTCAAGGATTACAACAAAGCAGGTACATTTATCTACTTTACTTTTTTGGTGTTGTTTCCATCTTAAAGTCAACATCTTATGGTGACCCTATCAGAGTTCTCTTAGCAAGATTTCTTCAGAGGAGATTTGCCATTACCTTCCTTTGAGACTGAGAGTTTGTGACTTGCTAAGGCTACCCAGTGGGGTTTCTACAGCTGAGTGGAGATTTGAACACCGGTTTCCCAAAGTTCTAGTCTAACACTCAAACATCTAAACTGTGCTGCTCTCTTCTGATTTTACTCCTTTGAAATGCCCCATAAAATCATGAACAGTTCCATAATAGTTTTCAGTGCAGCATGAAAAATTGGATCATCATCATCATTTATTTATTTATATAGCCCCATCAATACACATGATGCTTTACATGGGCAGTTTACAGTTGTTGATTTGGCAGTTTCCTGCCCTCAAACTTACATTCTTCCAAAAATAATAAAATAAAAAAGATTGTAAGGGGAACTGGCATGTGCTCAAGTGTGTGAAACATTCTTTGGGGCTAGGTTTGTGTTATTTTCTAAGAAGCTAATATTTAAATTAAGAGAATTCTGAAATGTCTAGTATATGCAAAATGTAATTGTTGCTCTACATCAATTTATGATGTACATCAAATTATGATATACGGTGCATCCTTCGTATCTGTTGGGGTTTGGTCCTAGGACCCCCTGGGGATACCCAAATCTGTGGATACTCAAGTCTCATTAAATACAATGGCACAGTAAAATGGAGTTCCTTAGATAAAATGGCAAAATCAAGATTTGCTTTCTGGAATTTATATTTTTTGGGAATATTTACAAGCCATGGATGCTTAAATCCATGAATAAAGTATCCTTGAATATGGATGGCTGACTGTAATAGAGAATGACACATATATGTTGTTGTTGTTTTTTCATGTTGCCTTCCCATATACAGTACATGTGTGTATATGTACTATCTGCTAAATATATAACTTTATGAAAATTCATTGCCTGCCATTACCCCAGAATACAAAACTTTAACTTTCATATAGTTCAGCATTTTAATTTTGTAGCTAAATCACAAGAGCCATAAACCTGTATCATGCCAACTACTAGAAAATTGTAACCAGTTATTTTTGTTTGTTTTTTCAAATATGTGACAGAATTGCAAATGTCTCCATGGACATTGCTGTGAAAGCTGATGATGCACCCTTCACTAGAGACACAGCTTTTCATATTGAGAAATGCCTGTGCCCTGTAGGTTATGCAGGACTCTCATGTCAGGTAGGTTATTAGCAAACGATTTATGTCAAGGAAAAGATCTTAACAGTTCTTTTAATATGCCTGCTTAATAAGCAAGTTCTATTGAATTCTACTTTTCCCCACCTTTCCCCTGCATACAGGACTGTGCACCAGGATACTACAGGGAGAAACATACAGGTGTGCACTTGAAATACTCCTCTTGTATGCCATGCGAGTGCAACAACCACAGTGATACCTGTGACCCAAAAACTGGAAAGTGTTTGGTATGTGAACTCTCATTGTTAGGTTTATTTTGTCATGGTGTCAAAAAGTGAGAGTTCAGTGGGCTCATTCTTCAATGGAAAAGGCTCCCAGTGTGGCTCACATGGGGGTCAGCTAAAGAAAAAACCCAAGGATGGATGGCCCCTGTCTGCCGACTTAGTAGATTACTGCACTATACTCTTATAGTGCTGCTATTCCACTTTTACTGCTCTGGCTGCCTCTTGTTGAATTCTAGGATTTGTGGTTTAGGTAAGGGCATTTAGAATTCTCAGCTAGAGAGCTCTTAGGCCTCACTGAACTACAAAAACCAGAATGCAACACGAGGCAGCCAGAGCAGTTAAAGTGGACCTCATCCTTAATTTTACATTTTATAAATTAATGTTAGTTAATTGCCACTAAGGATGATGAAAACAGCCAATAGTGGGAGATGTAATATGGAGAACCTTTGAGAAGAAGCAAGCATGAGTGTTCCCTTCTTCTAGTCTATCCTGTAGTGACATGCACGTATTACACACACTGCATTTGCTTTTCTAGACTTAAGCATCTTTCCCCATATCAGTCAACAGTATAGAGGTTCTTTGTTTTATATCAATTTCTTAGTTTTCTGACATTAACGATAGCATTGAATTTTTATCCTCTTGGGATGTTTTTAAGGTTTGCTTGCATTTAAAAATATGAGGTTTAATTTCATGTTAACATTTCTGAATTATTTCCTGCTAGGACTGCAAAGATAATACAGTAGGTGACCACTGTAGTCTTTGTGCCCCAGGCTTTTACGGTAAAGTAATTGGATCTGTCAATGATTGTTCTCTGTGTGCGTGTCCAAGAACAAGCCCTGGGAGGTAAATAAAAATTAACTTAGATATCTTTAAAAATTACAGTTATTGTACTCACTGCTGCCCAGTAGTACTGCAGGAATCATGGAGGCTATTGTCAGCTGAATTTCTCAAGGGCTAAAAAAATTATTCATTATCAGGGTGAAGTGATTTGTGTGATAATGAAGGCAGATAGTGAAATGACTAATCTAGAACAAGATCAAACCAGTGAATGCACATTGCGGATGGAGCTTGGAAAAGTGACTGTTTGGGACTATAGTTTTAGAAGATCCTCCCTCTCCTGCAGCCACACATTATGACTTGTGGATTTTGCAGACTGCGGTCCAAAACAATAACTTTAACATACTCCAATTGTGAGTTATACTTATACCCAACTGTACTCCATGTCATACTGTAGTAAGAACCTTCAGGCAGCAGGAGGGGATGCTGATGTTGCATGTTGAATACTGTATACTGTTTTATGCATAAATATTCCTGTGCATAGAAAACTAGCATGTCAGGAGAAAGGATTGGCCTTTTTTCTTCTATGTGAAGAGTGAATGTTCATGAATTGTTTCCAAAATATATTCTTTTCCTCCCCAAGCTTTAGTTCCACGTGCATTTTGAAAGGTGTTAATGACTTCCACTGTGATGCTTGTATCATTGGATATGAAGGGCAGTACTGTGAAAGGTGAGCCAATTGCAAAAAGTATGTTATGTATGTTCTGAACAGCTTACCCTGCGCTGAAATGCAAGCATGTGATCTGGATCATGAGCAGGTTTATCTTGTTGAGGAAAGCTGCTACTGTATTAATGAAAGTTTTTATTCGATCTGAATTAAAAAGCTATTTTCCCACCTCACCCTAGGCACCCACCCATCCCCCCTCTCCTTTTCTCCCACTCTCTCTTACTCTTTCTCTCTACTTTCAACTCTTTTTTTCTTTTGTGTTAGCTGCATCAGCTTTGCCTGGCTTCAGAATCCCTTTGCATCCTTTTTACTCAGTGCTGTTCCTCTTTATTTCTTTGCACTCCAATTCTTTCTTACTGGCTTTTCTCTCCATCCATTGCTTACCCTTTCCATTTTCTAACTTATTTCTTCACCATTATTAGGCACCAGAGGTTTCTCTGGTTTGCTCTCCTTGTTCTCAGATAGAGCATTGAAGAAACACTTTCTCTTGTTTTTCTTTAGGTGTTCTCCAACTTACTATGGAGATCCTAAGTCACCTGGTGGCAGCTGTCAGCAGTGTCATTGTAACCCAGATGGCTCTGTCCACAATAACTGTGACCATATTTCTGGGCAATGTGTCTGTAAGCAAGGTGTAGCAGGTTGGCTATGTGATGAGTGTGAACCAAGGCACATTCTTATGGACAATGACTGTATTTGTAAGTTTCTTTGAAATAAAGCAAAACTGTGATGTCAATAGCAATAGCAACTAGATTTCTATAACACTTATCAGTGCACTTAAGTCCACCCTAAGCGGTTTATTATATGTAAGCTAATTGCCCCCAATAAGCTGGGTACTTATTTTAGCGACCTTCAGAAGGATGCAATGCTGAGGATCAAACTTACAACTTTATGGCTATGGGAGGCTGCAGTACCAGCATTTAACCACTGCACCATCAAGGCTTCTGTCTTCTTAAAAAGCATTGCATAAAACAAGTGTAGAAAGGTGCTTTCAAGTATTATTTAGGAAAAATAGTTCTTAATATAACAGTTCCTGCAGTCCTAAGCTTGCCATCCACGATTTGAGCTTCCATGGACTGCAAGCCCTGGCTTTTTCAGTGGGTGCACACACACACGGTAGTGCAAGTGAGCACATGCACCTATTGAAAAGAACAGGACTTAAGGTCCTGCTTTTTTGGTATTTGCAAGGGGGTCTGGAACAGATACATTTATTTAGGTGAGGTTTGCTTATGTGTTGTTTATTTTTCTCTGCAATGCCAGAGATAATGGATTCACTATGTAAAAGAGTGAGTACATCAATGTGGCAGATAAAAGTTGATGATGGCTTTAAAGGATAGAAGCAATTTAGTGTCAACTACATTAGGACTGGAAAGAATAAGGTTCATACCACCACTCATCCATGAAGCCCATTGACTAGCAGTGGGCCAATTACTTTCTCTCAGGTGAATGTACTTTACAAAATATGATAGAAGTAAGATGTGTTTCCCATCTAGAATGTATTGGAAAAGTAAAATGCAGATTTCAGTAAGCAGATAAAGGTATAGTATTTGTAAATCTGCTAAACAAAACCTGGTAGTGATAGCACAGGAAATCTTATTTGTCATGATATTTTCTCTGTTGCCTCACCTGTAGAGCCCACCTAATACTTACAGCCCTAAAACATTTTTTAAAAATAGAAATACATTTGGTGTGTAAATAATTTTAAAGAGTTGCCTTTCTTTTTGCTTGCTTTTTTAAAACTTCTGTGTACTTTCCTTTATTAGTTTTAGGATTATTAGATAATTAATGTACTCATCTGTGCAAATATGTGCATGAAACTGAAGCTAATATTTTTGAAATGGTTTCTACAGCTTGCGATGATGATTGCACAGGATTGTTGTTAAATGATCTGGATAATCTTGAAGAAGCCATATTTTTGGTAAATCTCACTGGTGCTGTCCTGGCACCCTATGGAGTACTGTCAGACTTAGAAAATACAACAAAACAATACAAGGTTTGTGTGCTATTGTTTAATTTTTATTCTGTTTCATGAGTATCTTTATTTTTTATTATTTTTATTTTTATTTTAGTGTTACTGTTCTACTTATATGCCAGTCTTAGCACCCTGTTTTGTGAAAGAGATGGGTTACAGTCCACCTTTGGTATCCACATAAATGCCATGCACAGATTTAAGCATCTGTGGATGGCAAGCCTGCAGTGATGAGGAGGAAGCAGTGGAGAGAGCAGTGGTGGAGGTGGAGGTGGCTGGTAGCTACCAGTGAGAGCCAGCTGTAAAATACAGTACAGTATGTGGAGGATGCTTGCCACTTGGAGCCCTCCAGTCCAGAGCCCCACTTCACTTGATGTCTGGCTGTGGCCCAAGAGGATGAGGGTGGCCAAGTGACCCCCAGGCATGGCTGGTCAGGAGACAGCTGCCACCGCCGCTGCAGCAACAGCCATTCCGCTTCTCACCCATGGAAGGGGATGGGAAGAAAGCAGTCCAGGCGGTGGTGTCACAGGGAGGCCAGGGGGCTGGGTAGGATGGCAGTTGGTCGGCAGCTCTTGAACCCATCTCAGGTAGTCACTCAAATATTACGGAGGGAACTGGTGTCCCTCCTCTGCCTCTGCTGCCTCTGTCTGCTCCCTCCATTCCCATGCAACAGAGCCCAGAGCCAGGAGGGCAGGAGAAGCAAAGGGAAGTGCTGGGAAGGTGAGAGTGAAGGAGGACAAGAAGGGAGGTAGAAAGGTGAAGTTCCATTGCCCTCAGTGGTGGTGCGGCCATGTGGCTATGTCACCATTGGGGACAATGAAACTTTAGCATCTGCAGATTTTGGTTTCTGTGGGAGGATCTGGGATGGATCCACCATGAATACTGATAATCTTAAACCAAGAGTGGGAAACTTGTGATCCACATAATATTTCTGAACCTCCAGTTCCTATTATTCCTAACTAGGGCATTGTACTACTCAGTAGTAGGGCATTGTAGAAACTGCAGTCTGGTATCTGGAAGACAATAGGTTGCTCATTCCTTATGAAAACAAATAAATAAGAATAATTAAAGTTAATGGAAATATGTTATGGGTTTGATTTAGACTAAGTCATACTTAGAGTAAACACATTGTATAGACGCTATCCAGATTTGTGTTCAGAGGCTAAGGCTGTAACCTAATATCATATTAAAAAATAAACATCAAACATCTTGATTGAATCAAAAACTTGGATAGGTATCAATTTAGTTCCATATGAATTATATAGCTATTGACTTATATGATAGATATTTAAGAATATAAGTCTAAATGCAATTGTTATGTCTCCAGTATAATAGACATGTTAAATCAGTGAGATGTTATTAAGCCCTAATTTAACAGGTTCCCATTATTTGAATGGCATACTTTAGTTGGGATTGGCAGTTGGATTTAGATCATGTTGTTTAATTAAAGGCAGGCAATTTTTTTGTACCTACCACCCTCTGGGGGTGGCATAAACTGCCAAAATGCCAGACAGTGGAACAGCAACAACAACTAGTGATAGTGGCTGGAAGTGCACATCTGTTTGTGAATTTTTGTTTAATATTTAGCAATAGAGGGGTTGTGTAACCTATTTAAAGGGTGAAGTGCTGTTACTGGGGCTTCTTGGGAGAGGCAATTCTCCGATTCCAGAAGAAGCACATTCCAGGTGGTCTAGAGTGGTCTAGAGTGGTTGATGGCCACAGAAACAAGCTGGAGAAAAACAACCCCAGGTCTGCACTTCACTCATGTGTGTTTTGATATATCCCTAAAATAATAAGTATATCTTACTTTATTTTTATAATATTAAGTACATGTTAATTGTACATGCATTTATCAACACAACTGTGTGTGTGTGTGTGTGGTGTGTTTTACCATATATACATTTTGCAATACATTATGAATATTATTGAAGTAAATAGGTCTTTATAGTACAGTCAGCCCTTTTTATACAGGGATTCAAGCATTCACAGTTTGTAAGCAAAAAAATCTAACTTCTGGCCATGACATATTTGGCATTTTTAAACCACACCGTTATAGCACTTTAACTACGGTACTATGGTTCCATTCAATGAGATCCTAGGATTGGCAATTTAAGGAGGAGGTTTCAGCCAGAATGTGCCTCACTAAACTGCAATCCCCAGGATTCCATAGGAGATAGCTACAGGAGTTAAAGTAGAATCAAAATGTTATAATGGTTTGGTGTGAAAGAGCCCCTGGAGATCCACTGTCAATCAGTATGGACAAAGAATAAGCAGTTGTGACCTTCCGAATGTTGTTGCACTAAAGGCATCCTTAAAAGAAATTTTGACTGGATTTCTCTTTTATTCAGATGTTTTGTGAGTGGAAGCTTCTCCATTACATATAATGCTGACATTGATTATGGCAGGAGGTTTATTTTTTAAAGGTGGGAGTGGCTTACTATACGGCAGCTTCTTATATCCATTTGTACTTTGTCTTAACTTCTCAATAATTTTTATTTTTAGGGGTCCTTTTGGGTTAAAGAAGAACCAAGCTACTCCCTAGAAATTATGCATGACCGTCTTGTATCCTTGTCAGGTGATGTAGACCAGCTGCACAAAGAAGTAAGAGTCTTGCCTTTAATTTTTAATCTAAATTTATATGAAGTCAGCATGTTCCAGATAATTAGCTGTTTATCAGAATTTTTAGTACCAGAGGCAGAAATAACGTGGAATTAATAGGGATAAGCTCCCATGCCAAACACATAAAAAAATGCAGTTCAATATAGTTCAGCAGTGGCATCACTGTGGGAGGTTCAGACTGCACCCCAGAGGAGAGGTAACACCCAGTTTTCCCTTCCTCCCTCTTCAGTGCAGGAGGGGTGAAAGCTCACCTTTCCTGGCTGCTCTATCATTGGGCTTTCTCCCCGAGGAGGAAACCTGGCAATGGAATAGCCAAAGGGGAAAACATGCACCCTTCCTAGGTGACACCCTTGCACCGGGTGACACCCTGTCTTGTGACACCACTGTATTTCAGCAAACCTTTTATTCAAAACTAACAATATGCACAGGTGAAAAGATATCACCAAGTCAGGTAAGCCTTGTATAAGTGAATAAAAACATTTTAAACATCCTAGGCACTATTTCAAAGCTTCTTCTAAAATACACCCAGGGATTCCCACCCACCCACCCACCCACCCACCCAATAGACTCTACTTTTCTTATGATTTGCATTTTGATGGCCAAGTTATAGATCTATGCCCTTTTAAAAACATGTTGGAGATAGCTGGATATGCAAGTTAATCTATTTTCTCCTTTTCTTTGTTTTGCTGTTCATGCTTGCTCAGTAAGGGATTCTGGAGTCAGTTGATGTTTATCTTGCCTCTTGTAGGCAGGCTAGAGTTAACTCCTGCTCTTTCCCAGCTTAAATGTTATTGCATTGTTTACTGCAGACATGCTTCTGCAACATGATACTGAAACTGTGTGTTTCTCCAGTCCATTTCTGTCATTCTCCCAATGCTAGTTCTATTAAAAAAAACAAACTTTCAGCTAGACAGAAGGAAAAAGGGAGAGCTGGGTGGATGTAAAAATATTTTCTAAGACACTTCTTTGTGAGAGGCTTTGTTAACTGAGATATGCCAGTAGTAGCCTTGGTTAAATATTTATTTAAGAAGACTTTTTATCACATAATAATTTTACGCACAGATTTAGGATGTTGTTATTACCAGCAGTATCTTATGTAAAATGCTGCATTCAAACACTTGGTAACGATGAAGGATTTGATACAATTGGGACTGACAAAGCCCAGCAGTTATAAAAGTTCTGATAGTTCTATTGATATGTGGGGTTGACACTAGTATTTGTAATCTTCCTATGGAATCTGTGAACATGAAGAAATCTAATTAATTTCAGCAGATAATATTAGTTTCCTTTATAAATCATAGTGAATTCTAGCTGTGTTCTTTATTCTTTGGTACAGATGTTACAATGACTCATTAGATAACAACTAAATAAACTCTTTCCTTTCTTTCTTTCTTTCTTTCTTAGTCAACAATAATATTGGGAAGAGGAAAACATCTCAGCAGTGATACAGAAAAGACTTTAAAGAAGAGTCAAGAGCTGGCTATGTTTATCAGCACGTTACAGGAAAGTGTTAAAGGTAACAGTCTCAGTGGTAGTCTACAACAAGTAGTTATGTTTTTGGAATAAGAATATTATTTATCCATAAAAGAAAAAAAACATGATTACTATATTTGTTCAAAGGAAAGTAAAGAACACCCCCCAACTGAGCTTTTCTGTCTTCATCTAGTACTAATAGAAGTGGCAACATCTGTCAACGAAACACTAGGTACTGATTTCCCATTGTCCAACAGAACATTACAAGAATTACAAGATGAGATTCCCACCATGTTGGATGTAATGCGTGGAAGGCATTTTAAACATCTGCACCAAAATAGTACTCTTGAACTGAAGTAAGTCTACTGTTGTTTCTCCACATGCTCACATTTGTAAAACGTTTGACTTCTTGGGGGACTGAGAGGGCCTGCAGGCATGGTAGAATGCCCTCCACGGCCTGTAGAGGGTATTTTCTACCCCCTGTGGGGAGCTATCAGCCTGCGGGTTGCACTTTGCCCACCTCTTGTGGGAATTGTGAGAATCTGCCCTGTGAGGATTGTGTAGACCTCCAGATACTGCTGGACATCATCTCCCAGCGGGTCTAACCAGACTAGCCAGTGGTAAGGAATGCTGGGAAGGCACCATCTTGAGGACAGCACAGTTCTGTACTGTAAATGCAGAGTTCCAGGTTGAAAAGCCTAGAAGGAGGCATAGGAGATTTAAATATGTGCACTACTCCATCCTCGCAGGGACGTAGCCGGGGGGGTCCGGACCCCCCTTCTATTAGAAAAATGAATGGGGTGTGCTGCTGTGCCGCCACACCCAAGCCCTAATATAATGGTGGCACTTAGTCTGGACCCCCCCCCTCCTAAAATCCTGGCTATGTCCCTGATCCTCGTTTTAGTCATGGTTTGGTTCATGGCTGCTTCACCTACTGTTTTTATTTACAAAAAGTATTTGCTGTGATAGATCACTTTTTGATGATAAAAATGACTGAAGTGGAGACCATGGTCCAGTGAAGCAAAACAGAGTGATGAGGTTGCAATCTGGTTTTGGTTCTTTGTGCTTACTCTAGAGTAAGCTACATGTTTAGATTATCATTTAAATCATTTTATTTTATTTTATTTCATTTATATGCCATCTTTCTCCCAGAAGAGACCCGAGGGAGATCACAGATAAACTGCTACCAAAATATAGAATCCTAACTCTGATCTTAACTGCTACCAAAATATTGAATCTGGTCAAGTTATGTTCATATGATCCCAGCTATGATTCAAACAGATATTTGAAACAGGTTATTTGATCATGAGCAATTCCTTTTTACATTATGGTTTATGGGATGTGTATAAGATATAAAGCAAAAAAATGTCAAAATAAAATATGGCAAATTGTAAATCAGGTAGAATTTCTGTGAATATTTAGTCCCTACTGCTTTTAAGAAGACGAGCAACTTGGTTTACTGAATGTGTTTTCTGTATATGTTAGAGCTGCAGAAAGATTATTAGCTCGAATCCAAAAAGAATATTGGAGACCACAACAAGAGCTTAAGGTCCTGCAAAAAAACGTGAAACGTACCTTATCAGACCACAGTACCAGCCTTCAAGAAGCCAAGAATGTTGTAAATGAAGCAAGCACTAACATCAATGAGACTAACCGCCTTCTTTTTGTTATTAATAGTAACCTCAAGGAATGCAATGTAAGAAAACCAGCAGTATGTGTCATGAGATTTTACCATAGATGTATTTGAGTATAAAAATACTATTTAAGGAAAAATTGTTTGAAAAATTTATGTTAGTATTAGCATTAATGAAAAGAATACTTGATTTAAGCTATGTGGACCATTAAGTTTAAAATGCTATCTGTTGTGAAGTGGTTTGGATGCTAGACTTGTCCAGGGTTCAAATCTCTGCTTGGCCTTGGAAACCCACCGGGTGACCTTGGACAACTCACTCTCAGAAATTCATAGGAAGGCAATGGCAAACCCCCTCTGAAAAAATCTTACCAAGAAAACTTCATGATAGGTTCACGTTAGGGTTGCCATAAGTCAGAAATGACATGAGGGCACACAATAGCAACATATATCTATCTAGATAGAATTCAAAGTATGCAGAAGGATCTTGTAGCATCTAAAGGAAGAAGTTGGTAGCATGAAGTTTTGTAAATTCGAGCCTACTTCCTCAGATGCATCAGGTAGAGTGGAAAGTCCAGGACAGACCTGTTTAATCAGTCTGTGTGTGCAAATATCCAAAGGAATGCAAAGTTCTTCAGGTGTGGAAATAAGGTGACAAGTTCAGTTTTGTTGGGGACAAGGCAGGAGGAAAGATATTTTGTAATAATTAGTCCTTGGTATATGCCTTACCTTGTTTATTTGTTGTTGTTTTTTTTACTTCATGTGGTGGGTCTTATAGTTTGAGAAATGTTCATAATTCCATGGGTTTGGCATTCCTGTCCTGTGGGTCTGAGCAGATGCAATTGTATCAGAGGACTATAGATCTGGTGGTGTGTTCAAGGTGAAAATTGAAGGGGGAAAAAAGGTGAAAATTGAAGGCCTGTAAATATGTATAGTGGTTAATGGGTTTGCGATATAGTGTGGTGCTTAGATGTCCATTGTGTACCTGTATGGTGGTGTTCAGAAAGTGAACTTGTTCTGTGGATAGTTCCAGGCTGAGATTGATGTTAGGGTGAAAGTTCTTGAAATTCTGGTGGAATGTTTTGAATGACAGCCTTGTTTATATATTTGAAAGGATGTCATATTGAGAATGGAGCAAGCTTGTTTTCTGCTGCTCCAGAGAACAGGACTCAGAACAATGGATGCAAGCTACAGGAAAAGAGATTCCACCTCAACATTAGGAAGAACTTCCTGACAGTAAGGGCTGTTCGACAGTGGAACATATGTCCTCGCAGTGTGGTAGAGTCTCCTTCTTTGGAGGTCTTTAAACAGAGGCTGGAAGGCCATCTGCCATGGGTGCTTTGATTGTGAGTTCCTGCATGGCAGGGGTTGCACTGTATGATCTCTTCCAACTCAATGATTCTATGAGTCCTCTCCATGAGTCCAGATTATGATGATATCATAATTTCTCAGGTAGAGGAGCTGTTTCTGGATACAGGAGATAAGGAAGCATTGTTCTAGATTATTCATGAAGATGTTGACATATTGTGGTGCCATGTGTGTGCTCATGGCAGTACCATTAACTTGAAAGTGTATGTTATTACCAAAGGTGAAGTAGTTGTGTGTAAGAACAAAGCAGTCTCGCTTACAGACTGCTTATATAGGTCTGTCCCTAGACTTTCCACTCTACCCCTGTGCATCTGTGGAAGTGGACTCAAGTCTACAAAAGCTCATGCTACCATTTTTTTCCTTTCATTTAGTCTCAGAGGTGCTACAAGATCCCTGTATATCTCTAACTAGCATCTTATAATTAAATGGGTATGAATTATATAAAATTTTAGAATATAAAATAACTGCTGTTACTGAGTATTTAGTTTTCCCCCCTATAGAATAAAAAGAGCAGTATTCAAGAAGATCAGAAACTGTCTGTAGTGCTGACCAGAGAGGGCAAAGTACAGGTGGATGCTGCTGCCACCATTGCTAAACGTGTAATTAACTCTACATCTGTAAGTATATACACACTCAAGTACTGATTTGATATTGTCAATTATCATGGTTCAAATTTTAGTAACTTTGAATATTTTAGAGTCTAGAAATCCACCGGGATGGACTGATGCTATGGAATGACAAACTGAGACAACATGTGGATAACCTGGTAAAGCAGATATCCACTCGAGGAGCTCTTGATCTTGTTTACAGAACAGAAGACCATGCTGCTAGCTTACAGAGGATTGTTCGTGCATTGGACAAGTGAGTTTACCAGGGGCTTAAAAATTGGAGATGATAGAATAATTGGTTTCATTTAAATTGGGAGCTGGCTGCATGTGATGGGAAGAAGGGCTAGATTCCTCAGGATCTATTTGCATTCCACATGTGTTTCTTGTCTGCCTCACAACTTGTCATTTTTTAGAACTGATAGTCTAGTGCATGAAATATCTTCAGGTATATTGGCATAGCTGATATTACATAACTTAAGGGGGAAAAGGTGTGCAACTGATACTTGATAGAGTGGGCCCTTGGTATCCACTGGGGTTTGGTTCTAGAAACCCCTGTGGATAACAAAATCCATGGATGCTCAAGTCCCATTCAATACAGTGGATAGTATTGTGTTTCTTATATAAAATGGCAAAATCAAGGATTGCGTTTTGGAATTTATATATATATATATATTTGAATAATTTCAAGCCGTGGATGCTTGAATCCGTGGATGAACAATCCGTGGTTACTGAGGGCCAGCTATACAATGAAAGATAAAAGTGCAACTGATGTTCTATATACAACCCAGGAAAAATCACCTTCTTATTTGTGTTTAAGATTCTGAAGCCACAGACCTTTTGAGAATATGATTTGCATACAAATGACTTAAATGCAAGTAAAGTAGGATGTCTAACTGGTATATAGCATTCATGCAGTATAACGGGATATTTTTGTTATCCTAGAATCATCTTAGTAGATGAGGGGGAAAAGGCCTGATGAGTGAAAGGCTGTATTATTACATGTAGTAAGTTCATATTAACTCTTGGAACAGCCAGATGAGAAAAGAGGATGTTCTATATAGATAAATGGATATTTTAATTGTTACTGTTTTTTAACTGTACAAGAGTGATTATCAGGCCAATTTTACCTAGAGTATCGATGGGCAAAGAGCATCCATGTTATGCAACACTGATTGGGGACTTGTGGCAAATGCACAGCTAAGGAAGGGCAGCCTGTGGGGGGGAAAGATGGCTGCTAGGCTGCATAAAAGGTGGTGTTCAAAGCCACAGAGGGAAGGGTAAAGATGTAGTTCAAGCTGTGATGTACTGAGATGGTAAGACAGCAGAAGGCACCAAAAAGTAAAAGAATATGGGATTGAGAAGAATTGAAGAAGGCAGTGAGGAGCCAATGGTGGGGCCAGAGCAGAAATTATTGAAGAAAGGCAAGGATAAGGAGGATCTGTACCACATGGATAGAAAGAGCTCCATTGGCAGTAGCTTGAGAGTAAGCTAAGAGCCTGAGGGTGAGGCAGGAGTGTCACCTCTTGAAAAGAGGTCTGCTCTCTAATGATCATTGCCCAATATGCATAGGCTGCCCATACCTGTGAGTTACTTGTAGTGGATTTTGGCTTGGTTAGTGTCAGAACCTCCAATAATAAGAAAATAAGGAATAATAGATATAATATTAACTATGGGAATTTAAAACAAATATTAGTTGTTTTTGGTATTTCAGACTATTAAGAACATAAGGAGTAATAGATGGGTATACAAACTATCTAAAGTTTGTAGTAGCTGTTTAAAAATATAGATCTTAAAAACACGTATTTTAAAAAATGCTTTTCTGTATTCTCAATTTGTGTCAATAAAAATTCATATTAAAGTAAAAATATAAATATTAAAATCTATCTTAAAATCTTAAAAAGGCTAAAGTGTGAAGGGAATTTCCTTTTAACCATGCATACCTAGGGCTAAGGAGTAAAGGGAATTTCAATCTTAAGCATATATACCTATAGCATTATTAAGGGTTATCTGATTGCAGCAATATTTTGGTTGAGTGTGACCTAGCCTGCATCTGTACTGCAAAAATAAAGTAGTTTCACACTGCTTTAGCTGCCATATCTCATTGCTATGGAATTCTTCAGTTTGTAATTTTGCAATAGATTTAGCCTTCTCTGTCAAAGATCTGTGTGTCACAACGAACTACAAATTTCAGGATTCCATAGCAATGAGCATTTTCCATTCCGCAGCCACACATAGCCTGTAAAACCATCCAGGCTGGACTACTAATGTCAAAGTCCTTCTGAATTTAGCAGTTTCCTTCATTTAAGATATAGTAGCACTAATTGCCACAGTAAGGGAATGGAAGGCAAAGATACTAGAAGTGGAATGTAAACAACTTCACTCCTTTTGCGGAGTGTAAAGAAAATAACTAAGGCAAATAAAGGCTAAAGTGTAAAGGGAATTTCAATTAGTGACTGCCTCAGGGATTAAAGGGAATGTTTGGTATTCAAGCGTTACTGTGTGATTTAGAAATTTAAAGATTCAAAGGGATTTCCAAAATGCTGTATCTGTACTTTCACACCATGTAATGTTCTAATTGATTTACATTTTATGTGAAATGGTTATGTGATTTCCTGCCTTCCCTCCTGCAGTGGTCTCTTGGATGTTAGAAATGTGTCTCTGAATGCAACAAATGCAGTCCATGCTTACTCCACCATTAAAAGTCTAATTGAAAATGCTGAGAGCCTGGCAGGTGATGCTTATAGGACTGTAACTGAATCAGTACCTGTGGTAAGTGCTACCTTGAGAACTTAAGCACTAAGTGCTACCTTGAGAAGGACTCAAAACATTTTTTTTTATTTTGCATCCCATTCCATCTTTTACATTCTAGAACATCTTCCTTGGTTAGACTGTAACCACCACATTTTGTCTCTGTATAGAAAGTATGCTGTCTTTGGAACATATCTATCAATTCTTTTTCCATGGATTGAACCATCCATGGCTTGAAAATATTACAAAAAATATAAATTCCAAAAAGCAAACTTGGACTTTGCCATTTTATATAAAGGATACCATTTTATTACACCATTGTTTTTAATGGGACTTCACTGTCCATGGCTTTTGGTGTTCACAGGGGATCCTAGAACTAAAAGCAAGCAGACACCAAGGACCCACTGCAACACAGTGATGCTATTTCATGGCAACAACCACCAGGCATCCTTTCACACCACATAATTATAGCACTATGATTCCACTTTAACTGCCATGGATACAACCTATGGAATCCTGTAGTTTGATGAGGCATTAGAGCTCTCTGATAGATAATTCTACATATCTCTCTGAACTTCAGATCCCAGGATTCCATAGGATGTTGTCGTGATAGTTAAAGTGGATTCATAGTGCTATAACTTTATAGTGTGAAAGGGCCCAAGTTCAATATGTGCATAAAGGCCCCATACAGACAGTCCAAAATAAAGCAGCTTTGGAGGTATGCTGTTTAAATGATGCATGCATCCCAAGAGTCCAGAAGCCGAGCCAAAGCCATGCTCCAGTCCTAAGGACTGGAGCGAGGCTTTGGTGCAGCTTCCAGCCTTTTAGAACGCATGCATCATTTAAGCAGCATACTTCCAAAGTGACTCGAAGCAGCTTTATTTTGGACTGTCTGTACAGGCCCAATGTTTCTCAGGAATTAATAGAGATAGGATGAAATTTATAGCATACAAATTCAAATAAATTATTATTATTATTATTATTAATAATAATAATAATAATACAATTTTATTTATATTTCCCTCTTCTCCCTTCGGATCGAAATAAAGACTTTAGATTGTTTCCACTGATTGATTGTAATACCTGATGGATTGTGAAATGACATAAAAATTTTGGTAACGTTTCTCCTCAATCCTGTGTACTTCTACTTATGAGTAAGCCCAGTTAAATACATGTATCTAAAGTAATAGGCACTGGAATATTACAGTGTGATTTGTGTTAGAGATAATACATGTAGGATTGCATTCTGTAATTTCCATATAATGCTATAATGTATAATACTATAATGTATAATGCTACAGTATAGTATAGATGCATATCAGCTGCTTCTCAGCTGAGTTATTGTGAAAATATACAAGCACTGAATTTAGTTTGGATGCCTATATATAATCATTCACACACACACACACACACACACACACACACACACACACACACACATCCTCTATTTCTATACATTTTCATCATTATTTGGTTGAGATGCCAGGGTGTATGTGTGTTCTCCTCTCCAAGGTTATTACGTCCCATTCCATTAAAATTACTGTTTGTACAACTAATCATAGGCCTGAACCAGCATGTTATGTATCCATAAGAAAGGACTCACATAAACACTTCTGGTATCCTAACTAGTAATGGTCCCTCGCCGCAAAATAAGGGCAAAAATAGGTTTGTTTGTTTGTTTTTTACTGTTTTGAGGGGATAAATATAACAATGTTTCCTTCTTGTTTGGTTGTTTGAAGTCAAAAGAATCCTTTAATTCTACTGAGAAAAATGTTCTTCAGCCTAGCTCCAAGTTATTAACTGAAGCCAAAAGCTTGCACAAGAAGTATGAAGGTAAGCATCTTCAGAAACCCCCCAAATAGAGTCATATTAGCCTACTTCTGGTTTGGGGGATGTGATTGGCCATTTAGACCATTTGAGGAAAGTATTTGTTTGCGGTTAGCTTGGTTTTTTTTTTGTATTTTTTTTTTTGCCTTTTTTTTGGTAAGACATACAATTTATTTTAAAAAAATGAATTAGCTTTTTTAAAAATGTGATCCAGCCTTGCAAATAAGCATTGAATTTATGATGATGATGATGATGATGATGATGATGATGATTATATGAATTTATGATCTCTAGATCTATTCTAAATATGTTGATTTATTGTTATTATTATAATTATATGTTGATAAATAGGTTGATTTATTGGGATTTTGTTCTCTTGTTAACCTCCAAGTCATTTCTGACTTAATGGCAGTCCTAAGGTGAACTTATCATGAGGTTTTCTTGGCAAGATTTGTTCAGAGGAGATTAGTTCTTGTCTTCCCCTGAGGCTGAAAGAGTGTGACTTACCTAAGTCACCTGGTGGATTTCCATGACGGACTGGGGATCTCCAGAGTTGTTGTCCAATACTCAAATCATCTCTTTATCAGGATTACAAATATTATTTTCTTTACAGGGCTTGTGTCTGGTTTATATGACATGAACATAAGGGTGGGAAAGTTTAAAGAGCAAGCTAATAGAATTGCTAAACAATTCAATGATTCAATGCTGCAGCTGAATGCATTGCCAAATGGTAAGTGAATCTATCTTGGCATATGTCGCTTTATTACATAAGGCAAGCATATTTAACATGAGTAACATTCATTCTTTCTAATTGGAAAATACAGCATTTCTTTTTTATGCTTTGTAAGTGCTGAAAACTGTTGAAAATGAATAAAGGACAAAAAGGCCTAAGCACTATATCACTTTTTTTGGCTATATATTACCAGTGGCATCGCTAGGGTTGGCATCACCTGGTCTGGTAACTCATGGCATCGCCTCCCCCCTTTCCCCAATTTATATCTTTCTATACCACAGAATCTGTAGTAATTTTTCTGTACTAATGTTATTCATAAATTGTAATTCCCATATATCACTGAACATTATGGTAATAGTGATGACATAAACAACTAGCAAAATTAAAATTATACCTTTAAATTACAATATCATGTGCACTACATAAATGTATTTACATGCATATAGTTTCATGTGGTTAAAGTGGGAAATTGGTAATATGTGATGTTTTAAAGAAAAATTAAAAAGTATAAATAATTTAAAATTTTAATTAAAAAAAATAATTTTAAAATGTATTTTTAAAAAAGCCTAGGGCCTCTCCTTTCTCCTCAAAATTAGCCTCACCCCACTCACACCATCTCTTTAGCATTTTAAAGGGATGCAGGTGAACTGGCCTCTTTTGTCCTTATAATACCATATATAATGATTAAATAATATGATTACCCTTTAGAACTTGGTGATCTACTTTTCCATGCTAAATTTGTTTTTAAAAAGCAAGGTAATTTATGTAGCTGTTTGCTAGAAAAATGTAATAGAGTCTAAGGCAAAATGTAAAGCAGGAAAAAAGAAAGAGTTTAATATATACTTAGTTTTTTGTGGGTTTTTCGGGCTATGTGGCCATGTTCTAGAAGAGTTTCTTCTGGACATTTCGCCAGCATCTGTGTCTGGCATCTTCAGAGAATACTTGCCTATTTGGCAAGCTTTTCAGCTGTATTCTCAGTCTAAAAGGCACTTCTGGTTTAAGGTGCTGAGTCTTTTCATGGCCAAATTAAGTTGCTACTGTTTAATGAACCAACTCTTAAGATTAAAAGCAACCATTTTGCCACTCAGGCTGTTAAAGGTACACTGAAATGTAACTATTACATTCCTTGAATGTAAAGGCAACCTTCATTTAAATGTTAATGCAGTAGGTAATTGAATTAATGTCTAATAACTCCATAGTCAGTACTCTTCGAATGGAATGGAATGGAAATTGGAAACTTTATTTTATGCTTTATGTTACATGCAGCAGGAAACAGCAACATATTGGGGTGAGTGATTAAATTTAAATTGGGAAAATGGCTGAAGGAAAAGTATTATCCTGCCTGCAATACTTTTTAATGTAAAACTATAACTTGAGTCCAAGATGTCTGAAGGTCTGTATTCTCCCATATGGGTCTGACTGGTTTTGCACATTTTGGGGGAGTGAGAACTTTTGCTACCAGGATTTGGGATTCTGCATTAAGGCAGATCTGTATTAAGGCATGATCTGCTGTCTTTCTTGTTGCCTTTTTGGCACAGGGAAAGCTTTCTTTCTTATTTAGGGAGGCTTGTGGAAACGTATATGTTGCTGAGGAGGGTGATTATAACCAGCCTGATGCAGTATTTCTTAAAATTGTATTAAATTGTGTCTTTAATTCCATTTTGGTATTTTGTCTTGTTCTATATTTTAACTTTATTTTCTGTTTACTATTCCTTGCATTCCATTTTGAGGCAAAGAGTGGGATATAAATCAAGTAAATAAATAAGCAAAGAAACCTGTGGGAGAGATTTAGTTCAATTTCCACACATCATGTACTGTTTGGCCATGGCATCTGTAGCTGAGACTCAGATCTGGGTCTTCCACTCTAATTAGATACGGGATAAGTAGTCCAATAATTTGATAATCTGTTTCAGATACCAGTGAAAATATTCTTGCTGTAAAATTTCTGGCTGTGTCTGCTAATGTAACAGCTGTTAATGGTTTAAGCCATACTGGATATTTTAGTGAAAAGTTACTGAACACTTCATCTGCATTGTCTGAAGTTAATGAGACGTTGCAAAAAACCAATGAACTTATAATCGACTCATCAAAAGCTGGTGAGTTTATTGCTTCATTGCTCTCTAGAAATGTCATTGCATGCAGGAAGGGGTAAATTTTTAAACCGCAATGCGTCTTGTCTTTATTTATATGAATGCCAATTTGAATACTAGAAATTCACCAGAACTTTTCGTTTGTTTGAGATCTTAACTTTTCTCTTGGCAGCAGCGTCAGCTGAAAAAAAAGTGAATGAAGTTGAAATCCAGGCTGGTCTCTTATTTGGTAGACTGAAACCTCTGAAAGTGCTGGAAGAGAACCTGAGCAGAAACATCTCTGAAATAAAAGAGCTCATCAGCCAGGCCCGCAAACAGGCAGCCTCTGTAAGCAGCTTGTATTTGTATACATAGGGATGGGAAGTGAAAAAGAGACTACACAACTCCAATATATTCCTTAAATAATAGAAAATATATGTTAGAATTAGACCACAATCCAGAGATTTTCTTTTGCCTCCTGAGACACTTTTGTTTTGGATTGGAATATATAGTCAGGATATAGGAATATATGTTTGGAATTAGGATGTACAATAGGGGTAAGAAGTATTTCCCCTTTCCTTTGGTCCTAATCTGAATTGCCAATTATAATTGCCGGAGGAGGAGAAAATCAGTAAAAACAAAGAGATCATGTTTTTTTTTTTCAATTTAAATTGTATGGTGACTTTTAGAAGTATTCACCATCACCACCATCACCCCCTTTAACATTTCCACATTTTCTTGTGTTACAACCTGGGACCAAAACTGATTTATCACTTGAAGTATGCAAGATACAGTATCAACTCTTGTGTATCGGTGCAAGTGGATTAATGGACACAAATCTGATATTAGAAACAAATGGCAATAACCACCAAACTAGTTGCAAAATATGTCAACCTTCATGGATACATAATAAGGAATTTACAGGTTCGAGTACTTGAACAAGTAATTAGAAAAGAAGACTAGAAAGAGAAACTGCTGAATTGAATTATATTCACAAATTCCAACCCATTAGCAGAGAAATGAACAAAGATAACGCCTTCATGGCACACTACATATATTAATACAAGACTTCTCACTACTGCACATATAACAAAATGAATCTTCCCAGAGAAAATTTTGAACCTTGGGAAACTGACTTTTGGTAAACAGATTTATTGCTTTCACACATCAGCACTATCAACACTAGCTGACTACTGTAAAGATCTGAAAGACCTGTATCACATTATGCAGCCCTATGAAAATCAATTAAATAGCTAAGATGATTCTGCTTCTTTTCTTTCTTTCTGATTTCTCTTCAAGGTCTACACTTTTCATCTGACTGGGCTCAAACCTATAGCTCTTACACCCTCTTGCTATTGAACCTGTAAAGAAACTGAAGAGCATACAGTGCGCCCACATCATATGCTGTTTTCAGCATATGGTGAAAGCTGTGTGGGAGCGTGCGAGGTGTAAGGGGTGGCGCATGCCATTGTGACTAATGGGGCGCGTGCCCATGGTGCCGCTGCACTGCCGCATGCACAAGCCCCATTCAGTTAAATGGGGCTTGAGCATGTGCAGTATTTGCTTTACGGATCTCCTGTGTAAAGCAAGGGCGGACTGTATAATGGGGAAGGGTGGGGATCTATTTTTTCCCTATTTATCCCTGCCTCCCTTCTCTCCCCTTCTCTTGTTCTTCCATGCTGAATCTTAACTGTAAGCTGCAGGAACCAAGAACTTGTAAAGCACTATTCATACTGATAGAACTATATAAGCAGTGAAGTTTAAAGATGTAAACAGATGCATTTCAACATTTTATTAGCTCATGTGTCTTTTAGGAATGTTATGTTTATTAATTAACAGACAAATACCTATTCTAAAGACAGCTAGAGTTTAAATAAAAACCTTACCTTTACATTTTTTTTCTTTTCAGATTAAAGTTGCAGTGTCTGCCGAAAGAGATTGTATTCGTGCTTATCAACCCCAGATATTATCTACTAATTACAATACATTAACACTGAATGTTAAAACAACTGAACCTGATAACCTTCTATTCTACTTGGGTAGCAGTGGCAAAGTAAGAATGGTTTCTTTAAACGTTTTGTAGTACAGTGGTACCCCGGGATACGAAATCACCGCGTTACGAAATTTCCGGGATACGAAAAAAATAAATAGGAAAAAACTGTTTCGGGTTACGGTTTTTTTTTTCCGGCTTACAAAAAAAAATTTGGTGCTTTTCGGCACTTTTTCGCACGAAATCGCGGCTTTCAGCGCTAGCGGCTATGGCTTTTTCGGCTAGCGAAATCTTTCGGGTTACGAACGGCGCCGCGGAACGAATTACATTCGTAACCCGGGGTACCACTGTACTAAATCAACTCTTCATTTTTATGGACACTGAACTCTTTCAGATAACTAATGTTATATATATGTATAGAAAAATATAGTAAAACAGATCAGTTGTTGCTTAATGGGGTTTTACTCATTTTTCTGGGCTTTCCAGATGTAGGACTGGAAACTCACCATCCTTCTACCTTGGTTGCACTAGGACTGATGGGAATTGTAGTCCATCAATATCTGGTCCACCATCTCATCTCCTATACCTGATTTCCATGGTTAATGAGTGTTTAAGAAGTTGATCACAATAGTCCTACCCTGTTCATCTATATTTATATGTGAAGTTACAGTTCTGATCCATGTTTTTAAGTGTGGCTCATAAAATGCGAGTAAGAAGAGAGAACTATTTTGTCTGGTTGTTCCAGCCATTAGTCCCCTCTGTCTTTGGAATATTTAATCAAATGAGAGAAACAGAGATTCCTGTCCACTACACAGCAATATTGTGTGCTGTTCTTGCCATATTGATTGCCATGCCAAAGAATAATGAATTTGAAGGGACCTTCAAAGGCCATCAAATTCAACTCCCTTCCATCCAGGAATACACAATTAAAGCGGAGATCGTCTGATTAAAGATCTCCTGAGAAATTTCTGGAACATAAAAATGGTTGGATAAATCAGTGCAGCTTCTACATGAGGGCTACACAGAAGCATACATCACAAAGGGTTTGTAGAACTAAATATCTGGTAATGTTGGGATTAAACAAAAAAAATAGGCAGGGATGCTGTGGGATTTTGTCAATCAGATGAAGTCAGATTTTTCAAGTGAAGCAATACTAGATCAAAAGGGAGGAAACAGCTGACTGAAACAGGTAATTTCATCTAGATACAGATGCCTTATGCATTGGATGACCATTCCTTTCAATGGTGAGAAACGTTTTGATGATGATAGAAAACATTTAGACAGACTGGTTTCTTCCATTGAAATGAATAGTGGGCAAGGGAATTTGATACACAGCTCACTATCCACTGCCTTAAATACTGCAGAGAGTTCCCACGCTATAGGTCATCTGTGTGTTTAATCCCAGGCATGAAGCTCAGTGACAAATATACATTTAAAAAAAGGGACTGGATATTTCATTTTGCTTGGAATCCAGCAAATTCTGCTGCTGAGCTTGGATTGTTCTTTGTATTTCCATCTTTCAACTGCAGGGAAATGAGAAGATGATCCTTTTGCCAGTTATACCATACTGATACTTACAATTAATTGGCATTATTTCTTTTAGCTTTCATTTATGCAAGAATAATTTGGTCTTTAATTATATTGCTTTTATTGCTTGGGAGAGCCAGCTGTATCTTCAGTTAAATAATCCTTCAGATAATTAAGCCTCAATAATTTTGTATTGTCTGCATATTTTGCAAGTGCACTGTTAGTTTTATTTTTCTTGAATTCTCCTGTTTCAGATAGGACTATTAATGATCCTATAAATTCTTTTAATTCTTCTTAAATTGTGAAGGAACCTCTGTCACTTAGCATTACTTCACTTTGCATATATGTATAGGTGTTAATACCTATCTGACTTGCATTAATATGAGTTAATAATGCCCACTTCGTTTTATTTATTTTTTCAGCCTGCATAAATATACAGACAAGTCACAGCTACTTGATAATAAAATAGCCATGTAAATCTTCTATATGGTAGTATGTTGTGTGAAACTACTTATGGTGATTGACCAATTATAGTGCTGTGATTCCACTTTAACTGCCATGACTCTATCCTATGGAATACTGTGATTGGCTGTTTAGTGCCTTCCCAATCTACAGAACTCAGCATTCCATAGGATATTGTCATGGCAGCTAGAATGGAATCATAGTGCCATGATCGTGCAGTGTGAAAGGATCCTGGGTCCTTTCTAGAGTTAATCAGTACTAGTAAAGGCTGATAGTTCCACTTTTAACAGTCTTAGTTGTGTTGGTAGTGCATTAGTGACATTGCAATTTTCTTGTTAGATTGATTTCATGGCAGTGGAGATGCGACGTGGTAAAGTGGCTTTCTTGTGGGACATGGGTTCTGGATCTACAAGACTGGAATATCCTGACTTTCCTATAAATAACAATAAATGGTACAAAATACATGCTACAAGGTAAGACATAATCAGCATGCGACGTGTGATTTTAGGGGGGCAACATATATTTTGTCACCAGTACATAATTACTGCTTTATAGGATGAACTGCAAAATATAGGTCTTCTAAGTCATATAGATCAAAAGAGCTGCTATCAACTACATGTATATATAATAGCCAACCTTAGATTCAGAATATTTTGCAGCTCTTTCTTTATCTCTCAATATTCAACACAGTTTGGTAGTCAAGCATACATAAATATTTCCACTCTATTGTTTGTCATAATTAGGTTTGGAAAGACTGGCACCTTAACTGTAGAGGAAACAAACTCTCTCCAGAAGCCTTTTATGAGAGCAGCCACCTCTCCAGGAACAGCTACTGTACTGGATATAGACCATTCATCCCTAATGTTTATTGGTGGTCTTGGGGGGCAAATCAAGGTAAGAAATTAGTAGCGATATTGTAGTATTTGACAGTATTGAATTCCAGGTAGATTTTTATTTTGAATGAATGAGCCAGCATTGTCAAGCATTTAGAGGTGGAAAAAAGGATGTTTAACACTGTCTGAGGGGCTCTACAGGTGACCCCAAAGGGGCAGCCTGTAGCCACCCCTTTTTGCGCCGGATCAGGGCTATGGCAACCTCATGCTGTGGCCCCAATCTGGCCTTCCGAGGGTGCAAAAAGGAGCCACAAAAAGTGGCTCCTTTTTGCACCCTCAAAAGGTTGCCATAGCTGCAGTGGCACAGCACTGGAGGCCTGCCCTGACGCCACACACCATCTGGAGTGGCATGCAGCAGCAGGGCATCCTGCAGGGGCGGAATCAGGCATGTGTCATCAGGATGATGTGCCCTAACTTTGGCCCCAGGCCATCCTTTCAGTCCAGTCTGTAAAGGTCCTGAATTGTTAATAAATAGACTTAGATATCTTAGCAGTGGGATTGAAATTCTTCACATCAGGGCCAAGATATTTCACTTATATCAATATATCCTACATTCTGTTACTATAGTAGGGATCCCACACAGGTCCAAAACACCCTGCAGAAACAATCCAGCTTCAGTCCACTTTAACTGCCCTGGCTCAGTGCTAGGGAATCCTGGTAACTGAAGTTTATCGTGGCACCAGAGCGCTCTGACTGAGAAGGCTCAATGTTTCACAGAACTACAGTTCCCAGAATTTCCTACCATTCATCCAGGGATAATTTTTGCAGTGTGTTTTGGACCACAGTTCTACAGCCCCATATCACACAGGATCCAAGTTACACCAATCCATCCTTACTTTGCTTACAGCATCCCCTTGGTATCTGCTGGGATTTGGTTCTGGGACTCATAGATGCTCAAGTCCCGTTAGATACAGCGGGGTATTAAAATGGTGTCCCATATATAAAATGGCAAAATCTGTTTGCTTTTTTGCTTTTTTAAAAAAATATGTTTCAGCTGCGGATGGTTAAATCCCTGGATGCAGAATCCCTGGATACAGAGGACCAATTATATTTATTTTTCGTTAATGTGTACCACATGTACAAAAATTAAAACAATTCCTCAATAATATTCTTAATTAGTTATTATGAGTTAGGATAAGAGACCCTTCAAGGGCCACATGGATTGCCAGAAATACACTCCCCCTTCCAAAAGAAAAAACAAAGACAGAAGTGGGCAGAAGTCCACTTCTGGTTTTGAAAGACAGATTTTTTAATGGTAAATAGTGTAGAGGGACCCTGCTATATTCTTAAAAGTTGAATTTGCACTTTTAGAGGCACCTAATGTTTTGATGGACCACAAAAAGGTCACTCTTAGGAGTCTGGATGGGCTGAGGGTTGAAAAACAGTCTTGGAAGGCTACAAGTGCTTCTTTGCCCACCTGTGCTGTAAGTGTTTATCTGGATGTATGTCAAGGTACCTAACATTTATTTTATTCTTGGAATGTGTGTGTTCTGTAATAGAAGTCACCAGCAGTTAAAGTGACACATTTTAAGGGATGCATGGGGGAAGCAGTCTTGAATGGCAAATCTGTTGGACTCTGGAACTACTTGGAAAGAGAGGGCAAATGCCGTGGATGCTTTGGAAGGTAAGAAATGGAAGTAATTGTTGAAATTTACAAGAGACATCAAGAGTTGTAGAGCCAGTGTGGTGTAATGGTTTGTGTTGGAGTACAACTCTGAATAACAGGGTTAGAATTCCAGCTCAGCCATGGGCAAGTCACACTCTGTCAGCCTCAGAGGATGGAAATGGCAAATCACCTCTGAAGAAACTTGCTAAGAAACCCCTGTGATAGGCTCACCTTAGGATCACCATAAGTCAGAAATGACTCAAACAAGTGACTGTGTGCATAGAGTTATACTGCAGCAGAAAAGACTGTGAAGTTTTGATTACCCTACCTTGCTTTATATGTCACCATCTCAATTGTTTTAGAAACAGGTATGGTTTTGTATGTGGAGATGTCCAGGAATTATGTAATATATGATTGCTTGTCACGGTTCTCTTTTTGCTGGTTCAAAAGTCAGCATGTATTCTTCTCATCATTTTTTAAAATTCACATATAAACAAATCTCACTTGTGCTCCTGCTTAACATAGTGAGCTTGTTCAAACTATTGTGCTTACAGTTCTCTCCTACCCTGTCCCTTGATTTTTTTTTCTCATTCATGCTAATCTCTTCTCCACGTCTAGTTTATCATAACAGTAACTTGACATGGTATCTACATTGAACAACTGTTGATAATAACTTACTTCCAAAACCAAATTATGTCTTCTGATTCCTTTTTGACCAAACAGTATGGCTGCAGCTAATGTAATTAACTTGACTAAATTGCATGTTACAGCAATCTGTGTGGGATATTATGGGCGCCAATGTATTAGTAGTGATGTTTATTTATTTTATAAATAAAATCTGGGATTTCACAGTGAAAGAAATTGTAACATTAAAACATAATTCAAGTAAAAATGATTTAAAAAGACCTCAGTAAAAAATACCACACCAACCCTTTGAAAGCTCCTTCCTCAGCAGCCATCCATTGCCAAAATACCACCTGAATTAAAAAGGTATTTCCTTGGCAGTGGAAGGACAACAGGGAACTCCCTTAGAAGGGAGTTGTCTAGCCTAGAAGCAATCACTGAGAAGCCCCTCTCCTGTAACCACAACTAATGTGCTGTTGATGATTCTCCTGCAAGATCTCAAATCCCAGGCAGGGTTATATCTGAGAGTAGGATCTTGCAGATAGCCTGGGACCAGGTCTTGTAAGTTTTTAGAAGTCATAACCATCACTGAGAACTATGCCCAGAAACAATTACACATTTATTATAATCAGTTCCTTGTCAATAGCCTGGTTGCAGCATATGGACCAGCTGAAGTATTCAGGCAGCCCTCACATAAAAGGGCATTATAACAACCCCCCCAAAAAAAAGATATAACTAAGGCATGTTTACAGTGATAACTAAGGCATATTTACGATGTTCGTCTAGCAAAATCAAGGTTCAAATCCTCAACTTTTAAGATGCTCATTTATATGTGTTTAAAAATAGCATCAGATATTGTATTTATTTAGTATAAGTATTCATATTTGCGTAATTATAAATGACAATATGTATTACTATCCTATATGAACATAAATAATCTTGATTTAAGAAATTCCTGTTAGCTGGGTCTCATTTGTAACCAGCAGAGGGAGACACAGGATTATTTTAGAATTGCATTTAGGGCTGTGTGACACTTTTTATTTGGTTTATATTTTAAAGCAAGAACTTTGTAAACTGTATGTGCACAGATCTTATTAATGGGAGTAGCCTAGTGTGAATAGGATATGCATTTCTTGAAAAAGAGCTGCTTTGTGCTGGAGGACAATTGAAAGCCTATGTCCCCTTTGTTTTCCTAGTCCACAGGATGAAGACATTTCATTCCATTTTGATGGCAGTGGATATTCAGTGGTGGAGAAGGCATTGCGTTCCACTGTGACCCAAATAATTGTATTTTTCAGCACTTTTTCACCCAATGGGCTCTTAGTATACCTGGCTTCTAATGGCACAGTAAGAACAATTTAGAACTTTTTAGTTCCATAGATCATGTAAAGTTAATTTCAGATAGGTCAGAAAAAAATTATTTCCACTGACCTGCACACATTGAGTTTTATTTCTTATTTTTAATGTTATTAACTAGCTTGAGCCTGTGGAGCAGAGAGGGATGCTATGTATAAATTGCTATTTTTTTCAATTTGAATATCAGTTATGAATTTAGTGGATGGATTTAGCCATACTACTTTTGTTTCAACTCAGTTGCACATCTTTAGTATGGTAATAACAGGACAGGTTTACATCAAGATAATGAAAGTGTAGCCTTTTGAGCACTCTAAAATGCTGCTTATGTGCTAAGTCATACAGTGCTGAGAAAGTCAGGTTGGGGGATTTTCAGTTTTTGTTTCTTGCTGAAAAGACAAATATCAAAACAACAGACCTGTAGCCTAAGTCAAGGAGGAAATGTTAATTTCAACCATATGTTTAATTTAGATCCTGCCTTTCTCACTATAGGGGATCTAAGCCGGCTCATAACATAAGTTAAAACCAAATGCAGTTAAAACAGTGGGTAACACAAACACAAACAAACAAGCAAGCACTTTAAAACGTGTTTATGAATATTTATATATTAATAGCACTATATAAATGTATATGTCTACATATACATGTGTGTGTTTGTGTATAATATTTATGAGTATGTGTAAAACACAGTTGAATTAAAGATGCAGTGGCCCCTACAAATAAATGCTTTTAAAATTTTTCTGATGTTTCTTATTTTTTTTGCAGAAAGATTTCTTGTCTCTAGAGCTTGTTGATGGAAAAGTTAAACTAATGGTTGATCTTGGTTCAGGTTCTCTTACTCTTCAAACAGAAAGTCGCTACAATAATGGAACATGGTATAAAATTTCCTTCAGTCGAAACAAAAAAGAAGGTAAAATTTGTTAGCATGCACAAGGGATTAAAATATTTTTTTTTAAAAAAAGGCCAAATATATGGACATTCTAGCAAAATGTAAACATTTTAAAATCCTATCTAATTTGAATGAAAAATGATTTACACAGCACTCTGAACTAGTCCATGAAAGAAATAAAAAACATGTTCGAATGACCAAGTACAAACTTTGCTAAATCCCTTTTGCCGCCAGACTAGGGACCAGAGTCATGTTCTACAGCTGCAATGCTTTCCTCTTCAGTTTTTCAACTCTTGCCTTTATTATGACCAAATGGGAACAAAGAGGAACTATTGCCTTTTCCTATCCTTCCACCATGGCCATAATCATGGCTGCAAGTGTATGTATGTATGTGTTTAGGGGTGTAACCAGGAGCCCTGGTGGCACAGTGGTTAATGCTGGTACTGCAGCCTCTCACAACCACATGGTTGTGATTTTGAGCATTGCATCCTTCCATAGGTTGCTAAAATGAGCACCCAGCTTGTCTTACACATTGTAAAGCACTTAGCGAGTGCTTAAGGCTTGACTACATTTTCTGTTAGTTAAGGTGTATTCTAATAGCAACCACTTCAGTCAGAAGACAATAAGAACTATCAGTTTTATCAGTCAATGAACAATTATGTTGCATAGACCAAGATCACGTAAACCTCAGGTTAGACCAAACTTTTCTAATGAAACTTCTCGTTATCAATTCAAGACTGACAATACGTCTATCTCCCTACCTTTCTGTATTCACTCATCTCACCCATGAGAAAGTGGAATACTTTTGTGGCATACTATGGCCAGAAGACATTAGAAAATTGAGACATTATTTGCTTCATTCAGTCTTTGTAACATGGATCAACAGTCTAAACATGGGTCTAAGCTAAGGAAAGGTCACTGGTGTCTCCTTTGGTTGTAGAATAGTTCCAGCTCATTGTTGGAAAAAATGCAGCCACAACATGCTTTAGGACTGAGTAGATCCAACATCTTTGCTTCTCTGTATTGCTTAGAGAATGAATGCTTGGTTCTTGCAAAGGACCAATCTAAAGAGTTGCAGCGGAGCAATTCATCATTATCTGTACTGTCTCTGGCTGTATTTTTTTTTAAAAAAAAGAACAACAGTCCACTAATGGGCAAGACTATGGGAACTGTTGTATACTATGTATGAACTATGTATGTCTGGTCTAAATCTAATTAGACCAGAACA
Source organism: Sceloporus undulatus (assembly GCF_019175285.1). Taxonomy (NCBI): domain Eukaryota; kingdom Metazoa; phylum Chordata; class Lepidosauria; order Squamata; family Phrynosomatidae; genus Sceloporus; species Sceloporus undulatus. The sequence goes on from NW_024802937.1 coordinate 679,735, forward strand.
AAAGTGAGGGAAAGGGACAAAGGAGTCATTAAGAAATTTCTGCTAAGGTGCAGCAGGGTTAACACAGATCTTCATGGATTTCCCCCCCTTCTGCACCAATTCAGAAGACCTTTCACTATGATCAAGACCAAATGATCATATACTGTAGTTCTTCTTCTTTCATGGAAGGAAGTTTGTGGGGTGGGAGGCTGCCTTCCCCCCACTCAGTTTACTTGGAGTATGCCTCCGAAATGGTTCTTTTTCATTCTTAACTGTTGGAATTCCAAAAGTGGAGGAGCAGCATAGGCAGAACCTCCTATGCACAAGCAAACTTTGCGAGAAGGAACCACTGTGCCTGGGCATTGACCTCCTTCTCCATGAGCACACTTAAGAGTTTTTAAGTGTGGCATAGGGGTAAATATGTCTTCCCATTTGTAGATAAACCCAAATAGGAACAAATACAATCTGGGACTTAGAAAAAACCTAGAACCCAAAATTCTACTCATTTTAGAATAAAGTTACATCTTACTTTAAAAAAAATCCCATTTGCTTGTGTTTGCTTACTTTACTTCTCCCAAAGTAAGCATATGGGATTCCAGTTTGAATTGGGAGCACCATATGTGGGAAGGGAAAATATAATTTTGTTCCTCTGAACTGCCCCCCCCCCCCCTCCAAAAAACCCCCCCCCCCTCTGTTTCTTTTTATTAAAAAAAAAAGTTGGCTGGCTTCCCCCCCCCCCCCCCCCCCCCCCCCCTTACTATGGAGGTGAAAGGCTTGGGGGAAGTTTTGGGAGGGAAGCAGCTGGGGAAAGAGAAATTTTCCCACCCAAAGTATACAGATATCAATAAAATCAACCTTCTTGTTATAGTGTCAGACTAGAACAAAGAGCTACCCACTGGGTATTTAATGTAATGTTTGTCTTGATCCCCAGAATGTCCCTTAAGAAGGGAAAAATGTATTTCTGGAATATACTTGATTTTAGTGATCTCCAGCACTCCTGAGAATCTGTTTCATCTTTGCTTTTCAGTTAAGACTTAAGTGCAAAAATAAAGGTTACCAAATGTTCTGAAATATGTTCTGTACATTTTAAAATATATAGCACATGTTTAAATGTTTAAATTTTACATACGAGTTTTTAGAACCTGTATTTATCAAATCAGGAAGGTTTGAGTATACGTTTGTAATTAAAAACAAGTAAAGATGAAACATTGAAATTGCTATTACCAATTGTAGAAACAGTGCCCAAAATAACATGTAGACCATATGTTTTATATTTCTACTTCATTGAAAAGGGGCTTCATACAAGAATTAGATTAGCTTAATAAAATATCTAGAACTTCAGTGACAACAGTCTGTTTTCAATGAACAGCAAACTGATACCTTATTGCTGTTACATTGTGCTATAATGTTTGAATGAAAACAAATGTGGTGTAACAAACTCCTAGATGCTCTTTTCATAGATCTCTTATTTAATTCCTTTCAGGGATTTTGGCAGTCATGGATGCTTATAACCTCAGTTCTAAAGAAACCAAACAAGGAGAATCTCCTGGTGTAGCCTCTGATCTGAATCGTTCTGATAGGGATCCTATTTACATTGGGGGCCTACCACGCTCAAGGACAGTAAGGTAGGTTTGCATGAAGAAATGTTTTCCCCTTGTTCTTAAAAGCGTTCAGACATAATGTTTACATGATGGTCCCTGATAGTACAGTCATAAGTGAGCAAACAGCAGATATAGGGACAGATGGGAGGATTTTTTTTTAAAAAAAAATTTTTTACAACAATCCAACAAATAATAAACAACAACATTACATTTCAACCCAGCCCAAAAAACCCTCACAACAAAACAACAAAAATGTTGCTGTGTTAATAGGTTAACATGCTGTGCTATTTTCAATTTGTAGACAGAATTCAAATCTTCACTGTAAATGCACCTACTAAACATTTCTGTCTACTAGTTGTCACAGTATGCTTGATATTTTGTAATCCCAGTCATTATGTGTTCTGTACCTGATCTGAAGTAGTAGATTTTTCTTGTAGAAGGTAACTTAATTATACAGTGATTTGCTTTTGAGTAAAGTAGTTCGTTGTTATTGCAGTTACTGTTTTCTTTTTCAGAAAAGGACTTAGTACCAGAACATATGTGGGCTGTATTAAGAACTTGGAAATATCCCGTTCTACTTTTGATTTGCTTAAAAACTCATATGGTGTAAGGAAAGGCTGCATCCTGGAGGTAAGACACACTGATAGGTTATGGAGTAGATTAAAATTGATTTCTTTTGCTGCTGAAAACTGTTTGTGATGACACTATAATATATTATCAGATGTCAGATAACAAACTCTTGCTTTGTTTTGTCTCATTGTTGATCTAATCCATCTATTGTTTATTTTCTTTTGCAAAACAGCCCATATACAGCACTAGTGTCTTAAATAGAGGTTACATTGAGTTGCCACCTAAGCCCCTCTCACCGGAGTCACAACTTATGGCCACCTTTGCTACTAAAAACACAAGTGGCATCATCCTTATGGGGCTTAGCAAAGGAGCAGAAAAGCGAAGGCGCAGGCAAGCCCATCTGGTAAGCAACCCATTTTCGGACTGACTTTTTTGATCATATGTTTTCAGATGCCTTAGTTTTTATTAGAAACTAGAGGCATCATAAAAAATCAGGTGGTAATGCTACCTCACATGGGCAACACATCTCACAAAAATAAAATATAAAATCAAAATTTCCTGACATTTTAAACAAAGGAAAAATTGTGTTCTCCTTTCTTGTTTTTTTCAGTCTCTCTAAAAATTTTTTTGTGTAAAATCACTTTATTATTGAACCATGATTTATTTTCCTTCTTCTGCAAGATATAATTTATCCAAAAATATTCCTATTTGACATACGCATGAAATGTATAGAATAATGTTCTCTGTATAGTAGGGTTAATTATTCCAAAGTATACGTGCATAGGATTTCAGCCTCAAAGATACAGATTCTGTGTTATGTGATATTATACATGTCTACATGTCATGGTTATGTGCTTTCAAGTTGTTTCCAAATTATGGTGACCTTGAGGTGATGCTATTATGGGGCTTTCTGGGTCTGAGAGTGTGTAACTCTCCCAAGGGCACCCCATAGGTTTCCATGGCTGAGCAGGAAATCGAACCCTGATCTTCTGAGTCCTAGTCCTACACTTAAACCCAAACACCTTGCTGGCTGTCACATGTCTACATAGAAGACATGATTTCACTAGGTCTTACTCCCAGATGTTATCTTACTTTTGTATAAGCAAAAGAACAGCAAATGTAGGGTACATGCTTCAAGCAATGTCCGACCAGATAAAGGTAACTAGAAGAAGGCAGGCAGCAGTTCATAACAACATGAAAACCTTGCCCAGAGTGGGCAGGTGTGGAGGGCAAGAGAGCTGCACACAACTGTATTTTTGAGTCCTCTAAAACTTCCTATGCAACACACAGGAATCAGAAGAATGTTTCAGTTATTTCTGGTTCCCATTTTATATTTTTTTCACCACCACCCCTCTCCCCTGGCAGCAGTTGGGAGATGTAGTTTCAACATTTTTGGTCATTAAAGAAAAAAGAAATCCATTTATGGGCAGGGGCCCTGAAAACCACATGTAAGCCCCCTCACCACAACATATGGTGCATAGGCTACATTGATCCCACCTGTGCAGAAATGTATTGTAGGTTTGATTGCTCACACTACAGAAGAATTATTATCTAATGAAAGTGGATTGCCTTAGATAGAAAAAAAATGTTAATGTGATACATTATTAATAAACAAAGCCACACCTTATGATGTGTTTTATTCATTCCAAAAGAGAAAATATTTTGTATGAGTTTTCTCCACCCCACCCCACCCAGTTTCTTTCTCCCTCACCCCAAGAACTTCAAACCTCTAGTCAGACATTATTAAATTAATCTGATCCTCTTCTGAATTATTCCCAGCCCTTTTTCTCCATTATACTGGTCAATGGTCATTTGGCAGTGCACGTTAATGCTGGCGACAGAGCAAGTACAAGAAAGGTCTTGGTTGCACCTGATAATGGAACTTACAGTGATGGGCAAGAACATTCTGTCATTCTGACTCGTAATAAGAGGTACATGCTGAAGCATTTGTTTAATTATATCCTGTTGTCAGTTTATCATGTTCCTCAAAGAACTGACTTAGCTCAGCTTATTTCAGTACAATAATCACAGTTGTATTTTTCTGTTATTAATGGAGGAGTTCTTATTCATATGTTAATTACATACAGCACATAACCACTGATTAAGCTGTGCATGAATGCGCCCTTGAAATCTACAGACACTTTGACCACCAGAGGGAATCATAGCAGCTATTGATGGAAAATATAAATACATAATTAGCTATTTTATTTATTAGGCTGAGAAACATAGAAATCCAGCTACAACAGGATTAGCACTAGAAATTAATTATAATAATATTAAATAAATAGGTTCCACCACCAGAATAAGGTTCCAACAGAGCTGCCATATTTGTTTTTGAGCAGTTTCAGGTGGATTTGGAAAATCACTGAATCTTTCATCCATAGAAAAATCCAAAATACACATTGTGGTGATACTTTTATTAGACCAACCAAAGTTGCAGAATTCTTCATTCTAGCTTGAGAAGTCTAATGGTTTCCTCATCAGACAGAGAGAGAAAAAGTCATACAGGGGAAGAAAACTGAAGTTAGAATAAGGAATCTGCATCTTGTCTGGGGTGTTTAAGGTGACCCGAAGGGAGGGTCGACAGAGGGTCGACAGACGGTCAACAGAGTTCAAAGGTTGGCCAATCTCCTCATGACCAAGGCAGTAAAATGACTTTAATAATTTCAGTTTTTCCACTGGTGACAGGCCATTTCATAGGGAAAGTACAGTGAGTTCTTTGGGAAGTTTCTGTACAGTTGAGTTTGGAAATAAATTTGGATTTTGATGACAGGCAAAGTTTGTCAATAGAGGCAAATTCAGATTGCTTTAAACCTAGGTTGGAGAGAACACTGTCAGAAAGCAGAGTCCCCAATCAGTCCACTCCTGTTAGTTACAATTGTTCCAGCAGTTACATGTCTCTTCCCCTCAACATAACAACAACAACAACTGCCTGGCTGGCCACAAAATAAATCCAAAATACACATTGTGCTTCCAAAGCCAGTTAGCTTTTTCATTAGGCAAAAATTATATGCAGGTCTACATCTTGTGTAAGATGTTTGATAAAAGTAGTGGGGTGGCGGGGGGGGGGGTGGGGGGGGGGTTTGAAGCAAATGAAAGGCTAAGCCAAACCCGTAATGGCTCTGGGGCAGCCAAGAACAAAGGCATTAAAAGAAACGTACAGTTGTTCCTCCATATGTGTGGACTTGGAGTCTGCAGTCTTGCTCTTTGCAGGAGGGATGAGATGCTATATTTAAAATGGGCGTGCACAGCTCCGTATGTGCTCCACAAGCACGACTCCATTATTTTCTATGGAACTCGCCATTTTCATGGGGGGGGGGGGGGCCTGGAACAGATCCCCTGTAAGTTTGGATGGGTGACTGTAGTATTAATCCTCCATTGGTAATAACCAGGCACTGAGAACTGGATCTGAGGCAACTAGATTGCTTAAAACTTTTTAAAAAGGTATTTTATTAAAACCGTCCACACAACAAAGTAACAAAATTAATTACAGCGCTTTAGAAATAGTTTAATAATAATAATAATAATAATAATAATAATAATAATAATATTTACCTACTCAAAACATCATAAACATAAATATAGACAAAAATATCCTAACAATATAAAACTAATAAACACAAAAATACAAAGAAACAAAACTCCCTGGACTCTTTTTGTCTGTAAAGAGATGTTTTGTTTCTAGCATTGCTGCTTCACCCATACAATTACCTCACACCTCTGTTTTATCATGCTTTCAGACTAATAGATTGTTTAAAATTTAACCAGTTTCACTTTGCTTTTTCCCCCTCAGGATGATAACAGTCCAAGTGGATGAGAGTAGCCCTGCAGAAATCAGACTCGGCCCTTTGGCGGAAACTAGACCAATGAATATATCTCACCTTTTCATTGGTGGCATTCCTGCTGGAGAAGGCATTTCAGGGCTAAAGATGAACGACTCTTTCTATGGCTGTATAAGTAATCTGATATTTAACATGGAGTAAGTTGACATCCATAAGTATACATTCCCTTTCAAACACTAATACATAGAATTTATACTCTCTTATTTAAGCACACATACTTTGTGACAGGAAAACAGATCATTTAGGTCCTATGTAAAACATCTATTCCTATAGGACAGGGATGGACAACAGTGGAGATGGTGGGGGACAGTTTTCATAGTGTGCCCCCAAGTAGTCTGTGCCAGTGCACCAAAGCCCTCAGATCACCTAAACATTATTTTAAAAATTTTCTATGCAACTATTTGGCTCAAAACCCACTACAAAATACCGTGATTTCTCTTCCTCAATCCTCCACTGTACCTTAAAAACCCACCAATAGCCCTCTACAACACACACAATGGTCAGCATTGAAACAGGAACTAAAAGATGTCACATCCAGTTCTTACTCAATTTTCAGCTGCTTTTGGTGGCATTCAGAAGATTCTTGCAGTATATGGGGTTTGGGGAGGCAAGATCACTCTGTACTGAACCAAGGGAGGAGGGCAAAAAAAAAAAAAAGGGGGGGGGGGGGGGGAAGCACATGGATTTTTTAAATTTAATTTTAGGGATGTGGATTATGAGAGGGTCACATGCGGCCTACAGGATGCATGTTGCCCACCCCAATATAGGTCATAACTGACTGGTTACTATATTGTATTTAAAAAACCAATAAGGTCTGGAAACATCTGATAAATGGGATGTAGGAAAGAGGCACATTGAAAATAGTCCTTGGGCTGCATATTTCCCACCCTGATATAGGTTGGAGTTTGTCTGTGGGTATGTACCTTCAAGTCACCTGTTGACTTATGGTGACTCCATGAATTTCATAGAATTAGAGATGGTTTTGCCAGTTCCTTCCTCTAAAATATAGCCTATAGCACCTGGTATCTGTTGGTGGTGTCCTATCCAAGTACTTACCAGGGCTACCTTGCATAACCAGGGCTGTATTGCATAACCATCTGTCATAAGAAAGCCATTTATGAAAATGGGAAATATTGCAAGCTTTTAAATGTTTCTGAGTAATACATGTACTTACTCAGACTGATTACTGTATTTGCTCATGGGAGAAAGTCCTCAAAAAGTTACAGAATTATAAACACATACACACATCTTCAAGCACAGTTTTTATCTCACTCCCTCCAGACTGACAATGGATGCCTTCATTTAATAAAGGAATATGATTTGCCATTACAGTACCTTTTAAGCTCTTGAGAGGATACACTTGTGCTACAGTTCATTTTGAAATGGATACAATTTACTACCAAGAGGACAAACCAAAATGCAAGAACTGTAGATGTTATACTCTGAACAAAGAACTGAAGAAATGCCTGGCTGGTATAAATACATGTGAGGTTTGTTTAGAACATCACAAGCAGGATTTTGTAGGCATTAGATGCAACCTGAAAATGTTACCAGTTTTTGTAGTACGCATAGCACCACTATAAACAAAGTTCTGTGTTTTTTTGTGCTTCATTTCAACAAAGTAAATTGTGTCTTTCCTTTAAAATCTAGGTTTCTGGATTTCACAACTGCAATGAGGTATGAAGGTGTTGATATGGGCAGCTGTTTCCTTTGGGAAAAGCCTAAACCTGCCATCCATGTAGAAGACACAGAGATTCTTTCTGAAATGCAGATGCTACCTGTTTCTCTACAGCCTCTTGCTGAAATTAAGGAAGTATGTAAATAAGCCCAGCATGCTGTAGTGCTTTTAGTGTTGGACTAGGAAACTGGGAGACCAGGGGTCAAATTCCCACTCTGCCATGGCATCACTCTGCCAAGTGATCTTGGGCAAGTCACAATCTCTCAGCCTCAAGAAGAAGACAGGGGCAACCTCTGAAAAAAATTCACCAAGAAAACCCTGTGATAGATTTGTCTTACAGGTGCTATAAGTCATAAATGGCTTGAAGGCATAGAACAATGTAAATAAAGATGCAGACAACTGTTCTATCTGGCAAAATGCACTCTGAAAAGGTGGGATAAGTCAAGGGGAGGCAGAGTGGGAAGCAGGAAATGAGCCACAGTTTTATTGCACTGTCAGGGTAATGTATTCCTTTCTGTTCAGCAGCAAAAAAGCATTTGTAAGTTTAGTGGTGTTGCTGAAAGAAGTTAGTAAAATAAACTGGTTCAAGGCTCAAGAAGGTAGAGAAAAATGATATACTTTGTATTCATTGTCCAGCCTATGGAAGATGATTATAAACTTATACTCACACCCAATTTATGTTGCAAATTATTATTACTGAATGAATACTCAGTTATAATGGCCAACTGATCTGACAGCTTGCAAAGGGATATTTTAGCACCTTTGGGACTAATTGAGAGAAAGAAATTCTTAGTGTCACTTATTGCAGTGCTGATCCTTTAGGAAAATCAACTAGAAGTCTTGAAACACATAATTCCAATTAATGCTTGACTTAGTCCTTGGAGCCATAATTTCCAGTTCCGTATATTGATTTTACTTGAGAATAACTTACTGCAAAAATTATTTTGTCTACTGGGGTGGGAGTGTGTGTTTCTGTAGCTGTAGTTTCAAGTAAACAGATATGCCAGAAGAGTTATGTTCATCCAGAGGGAAATATATTGGATTTGAGTTTTTAGCCATTACAGTCAGACAAGAAAAGGGATAAGCTGCTTAGTTCACAGCTGGACCAACCTTTCACTTTGTCCTGGATGATAGAGAAGTGTGCTCACTCGGAAATAGGAATGTCTCTTTCACTGAATAAATTTTAAGTATGCTTACACAAACTCAGTTTTCTTTTTGACTGGTGAGCATCATGATGTATCTGCTTGGATTCTTATATCTGAGTTTCATACATGTAATTTGTACTGTGAATTGTCAGGGTTCTGTTGAAATATAGCCAGAATATTTTGTCACATGTAATGGTGAGATATTAAGTCATTTAACTTGAGCTGTCTCATTAACAGAAACCATGCGCAGAGGGTGAAACACTAAATTATGTCTCCTGGGCTTATCAGTTTGGGCTTTCCAGAAATAGTCACTTGGTGCTACTTTTCAATCACTCTACAGTAAGAAAAAAGTAGGTGTATATTTTTATGGCACTTTATTATATATGCTTTATCCTGTACAATGATGGTTGCCTTCCAAACCTTTATGAGAGGTCATTCTTCCAATTTTACGGCATGGTAACTGAGGCTGAGTGACAATAGCATAGGGCACAGAAACAGTTTAAGTTGAAAGAATTTCAGTTAAAAATTCATTCAAGAGAACAAATTTACCCATTGTCATAAGTTCTCAACTTTCTAAAGTATGGCTTTGAATCCATCATATCCATCATACCGAAGGTGGCTGGCAGATATAAGCCTTATCCTATCAATACTGAAAATAACTGTGACGATTCACCAGTATAGATGGATTAGAATTTCATTTGGTTAACTTTTTAAATAAGCTTCCTTTGCCCTGCCCATTTTCAAATTAATTTGTATATTTTATGGAAGTGAGATTTTTCTATTTTAAAAAATGTATGCAGGAGAAAGTGAAACTGATAGCTTTGCAAACACCTAGTGCATGGTAGATGCCATGAAAATCACACACATTGTGTGTGCTTAGCTCCAAGAGTGGAAAATATAAAAGCATTGGATTGGATCCATGATCTTCCTCCTCCTAGCAGAAATGTGCCTCCTTTCACTGATTTGTAGCACAGTTCATCACATGACCCCTCTGTGGAGCATTTTCAACTAGTTGGAGAAAAAAGCTAGAGGAAGTTTACTATTGCCAGCCCACTTATGTGCCTCCAAATCTGAATCCTCCCATTGATTATTCCACTAACTTTTTTTAAAAAAAAGTTCTATCCTGCAATCACCACAAAATAGACATTAAGCACAAACTGGGGGGATACAGATTGGCAGAAAAGGCAGCGAGATGCTGCCCCTTTCTACCCCAGATGGAGGCTGTAGCAGACAAACGGCGTAGCCTCCAGGAGACTCCCGGTGGGTTCTTTTTATGTGTGCAGGGTGCCTTTGGCGTGTTTGTGCATGGTCATGACATCCATGCAGTGCGGCGCTGTTTGGGCATTGCGCTGCGCAAACATCAACATTGCATGCTCCGTGTAGACAGGGGTGCAGCAAGATGGTGCCTGCACACTGATATTAAAGCTGGGCATATGTCAATGCCCAGCTCTACCTTACCCTAATTTCAGCCCCAGGCTGGCCCAGGGCCTTAGAAATTCCCTAAGTAGGTCCTCTGCATCTTTATTTTTAAGCCTATAGTCCTTGTCTTTTTCAGCTTACTTTCTTCAGATTTCCATTTTTGCTCATCCTTGTGGCCTTCATGCTTCTATCACTCTTCCCACACTGATTATTTCATTTAATTTTGGGGCTTGGATTCTTCTGCAAATGAGTATTTCCATTTACAAGAGTAATTGGGATCTAATTGGAACTGCAGTACAGTTACACTGCCCACAGTATTCTTTGTAGCAGGGGTAGGCAACCTTTTTGAGCCAGGGGCCAGGTTGGTGTCCCACAGACAATGGGGGAGGGGGGGGGGTGAAACCCAAAAATAAATAATTAAATAATTAAATAATATAGGACAACATTTTCAAATGTAGGACACATTTTTAAAAATGGAGGACATGCGAAAAAATTTGATCATTTTTAAAAAATGTTAATATAAATGCATGTTTCTTAGGCATGATCAAAATGGAGGACATTTGGGCATTATTCCTAGACAGATGGCAGAAATGGACTTTCTGGCCAACCCCCCTCCCCCCATTCCAAACAGCACATTTGGGCATTGAACATGGCTTTACTTAAGATGGCCTCTTGCATATTTCAGAGGCTTATTGCATAACCAAACTCTTTGGGTTTCATACTGAACATGAGTTCACATGGCTATGCATATTGAACATGTCAAGGTGGTTTCACTGTTCTTGCACCAAGTGTACTTCTCAGAAGTGTGTACTTGGTCAAGGGACTTTGGTTTTTCTTCACTGCGCATGAGTTTGTAAAAATCACAGCAATTTACATTGGCCTTGCCTCAGAGGCTTCCTGATATCAATATCACCATTAAAGAACCAAAAACACACAGAAAAGGCACTTTGGAAAGTCACACTCTCTTGGCTTCAGAAACAGTGCGTGCATGCCTCTCAAGCTGACTCTCATCATCATCACCACCACACTATCACTGTCAAAACAAGGGAGACTTGTTAGCATTAAAAGCACCCAAAACACACTTTGGAAGGTGACACTCTCTCGGCTTAAGAAACAGTGCCTGCATGCCTCTCAAGCTGACTCATATCATCATCATCATCATCATCATCATCATCATCATCATCATCATCATCATCACACTATCATTGTCAAACCAAGGGAGACTTGTTAGCATTAAAAGCACCCAAAATAAAAATTTAAAAAACCTTGAGGCCTCTGGCTACTCACCACCTCTTCCTTCCTCCTCCTCTTTCTCCTCCTCCTTCTGCTCCCCCTCCTCCTCCTCTTCTTTCTTCTCCTCCTCCCCCTCCTCTTCTTCCTCCCCCCTCCTCCATGCGCCACACGGCCTGGGGGCAGGGCGGAAGAGGCAGAGGAGAAGGAGGTGAGCGGCGTGGGCCCGTGTGGGAGGCGGGGAGGGCAGCGCGGGCCCACGCGGGGAGGCAAGGAGGGCGGCGTGGGCTCACGCTGGGAGGCAGGGAGGGCGGCGTGGGGCTTCCCCCTTTGCTTCTTCTGCCCCAGGCTGCGTGGCCCTCCTTTTCCTCCTCCGCGAGGTGGAGGAGGAGGTGGCAGTGGCGGCGGCAGGACCGGGCTGGGGCCGGTCCTGCCGCCTCCGCGGGCCGCAGCCGGCCTGCGGGCCGGGGGTTGCTAACCCCTGCTTTATAGGGTTATTTAATTATCCAGAATACTTGTAGATCCAAGTAATATGTAAATGACAATAATGATGATGATGTTAGTGATATAAATGTAGTACATCAAAAGTAATCACTTCGTTGAGGCTGAGTGGGGCACTCTGGGGTTTAATCATTTCTGTATGCTCCTTCTTAGGCTTTCAGTGCAGTTGAACCTCAGGACCTTTGCTTCCAATGGCCTCGTATACTACATGGCTCACCAAAAGCAGATTGATTATGCAGCCCTTCAGTTACGAGGAGGGAAGCTTTATTTTTCATTTGATCTTGGAAAAGGACGGGCAGTAGCTTTTCATGGAGCAATCGTCAGTGATGGAAAATGGCATACGGTGGGTGCACCAAATTATTGCATATACTGTAAACTTATATCGGCCCCTACAAAGGGTGAGTCTCTTCTTGCTCTTCACTTCCACTCTGTATTCAGAAAGAAGAAATCTTTGGGGCAAAACAGATGGGCAGGAAAAGGCGGCTTGAAGCTGCCTTTTCCTAAGTCGCATTGATAACCAACCGCACTGCCCACTCCCAAGGTGTCTGGAGTGCGCATCTTATGACCACATGGCGCAGCTTCAAGCTGTGTCATTAGATATTTTTAAAAAAACTTTCCCCCCACCATCTCTGCACACCTTTGCAGAAATGAACCGCTGGTGACTGCCATCCCATTGGATGACTGTCTCTCTGAACCTGTACTCATTCCCATGTGCAGCGCTTCATTGGGACAGCATCAGAGCAGAGGTGTGCTCATGCAGTTGTGGGCAAGGTACAGTCATGCCCCCCTTCACCCCATGCCCCCTCTTTGACTGTCAGTTCTGTGTATGTTGTACTCATCTCCATGAGAGATGTCACTGTTTCTCTTTTGGGCATTGCCACCCTCACCACTTGGGTACAGTAGCTCTATCCCTTTTAAATGTGCTTCTGCAGTGGGGTGTTTACATGTACAATTAGAGTTAGGGTTTGAAAGAGCACCCTTTTAGAGCTGCCCTGGTGTAGGTGCATTTATATATACTGTACATGCAAAGGTGTGTACTTTCAAGGAAGAAGCGGAAAAATCCAGCTTCTTTTTAGTCTGACTTTTCACTCCATAGCGCAGTGTGGGTGTGCTTTCTAAATGCCTCACCTTGAAGCTGGTCGGATACCTGCTTATTTTGCCTGTTTCACCCCTTAGTGAAGTAGTCTCCTTCCACATTGACTATTTAAATTCTCTTCATGTAGAACTTCTTAAAAATCCTTTCTCATGATTAGAGTTTGCATTTCATAAATACACTCTGTATTTAGATAGCCAATGTTGCAAAAATGTAATAAATTAAGACTTCATTTGCTTCCAGCATTGGAAGAGAGAGGAACAAGTTTGATAGTCATAAGCAACCCAAACAGTATATGGAACTCCATAGGTACTAAGCTTCATGCTCTAGAATCTTGACTATTGATGGCAAATCCCAACTAATATATACTATCTTACAGGTGAAGACAGAGTATACAAAAAAGAAAGGTATAATCAAAGTTGATGGGCAGGAACCTGTGTCTGTAAATGTTCCAGGAGATGGAAACACACTGGATGTTGATGGGAAGCTGTACTTGGGGGGTCTACCCTTTGATTACTCAGCCAAGAATATTGGAAATGTAAGGAAACTTTAAAATTGTTATAAATATTTGTAATGTATTTTATTTAAAACATTGATGAGAAGGGCAGTCCTACTTTAACAATCTATCCACTGTGGCTCAATGTCTCTTTTAGAGACAAGACACAAATATGCATAAGTATATTATTTTTTTCTTTCTGTCTCTACCAGTAACTTCTTCGTGAATTATAGTTCTGAAACAATAATTGCCTGATGTGTCTGTGTATTAATTTATGCTGTGCTGACACTGGTACTGACTACGTATATTTGCAGGTTACTCACAGTATCCCTGCATGCATTGGTGGAATAACCATTAATAACAAAGAAGTGAACAAAGACAACCCAGTTTCCATTTTTTCTGTGAACAAATGCTACGTTGCAGCCCAGGAAGGAACCTTTTTTGATGGAAGTGGTTTTCTTGCTCTTGGTAAGGAAGAGGATGTTTTACTAGAGTTAAATGAATTAATCTACTAATTTTAATTATTTTTGAAAATACTAATTGAAATAGGGCTGGAAATGAAAGGAAGGCATTTCTTAACTACCTACTACTAGTATATAAAGATTTCCTCATATAATTATTCTGTGTTTGAGAAATATACTCCTTTCGTCAATTGACAAAAAAGCAGGTAAAGGTCTGTAAGGTTGAGAAGTTGGGCAGTTGCTTGAATTTATTATTTCTGTTGTGAAATAAGCTACTGGGGCAGTCTTGTACATTGGGAAACTGCTGTAAGTTTCTCCATCTTGAGACCTGCTTCGTAGCCATTGTTTACAGTTACAAATTACCATATGTAACACATGAATTCCTTGTAAATGGAGGCCCCCTTAGGCTTTATGAGCTGTTACGGCCTCTTTAAATGTTGAATGATTTTCAGGTGCCAATTGTTTTTATTGACTTCATTGATAATTAATGAAGATTTACATACACGTTTTGTTTTGATTATCTTGTCTGCTTCCAAAGCATGCACATGTGGAATGAGTATGCCTGATTGAGTTACCTCTCTGGCAGCTCACTTGGCATGGGACCTTTCTCTTATGGCACTGTCTTGTCATATGTTGGGAGCATGCATTTAACTGGGATGGACAGACAGCCAAGCCAACCACAAACAAGTATTGCTGCTGCTGATTTTTGGTTTAGGAGAATGAGAATGGCCAGGGAATTCAAAAGGATGTGCCAAAGCAGTGCTGCTCACAGTGGTGTTTCCTAGTCCCTGAGTCAATGGCTGCCAATCCCTGACAAGTTTTCATGAATGAAAGGGATAGCTGCAGCCAATGAGTACAATGTAGTGTTAGTCCCTGGCATATTAGAAAAATTAATAATTACCTGATAACCTGAGAAGCACAGTGCACTGATGATGCATTCCCCATATCTGCCTTGCTTGGCCAAAATGTAATAGAGCTGGCCCTATGCATTTCATAGATTATTTAAATCAGGGAGCAAGCAATGTCATCTGGGCAAGGTCCAGCCCTGCCAACCTGATTGTCTTGGTTTATCCAGATGTTCCCTTCACCATGACACTCCATTCTGAAAGGATTTGAGATGACTCTCTCAATTCTTTTTCTTCTTCTCTCTTTCCTTTAGTTAAGGAAGGTTATAAAGTACGGTCTGATGTTAATATCACATTTGAGTTTCGCACGACTATTGCAAATGGAGTTCTTCTTGGAATCAGTAGTGCTAAAGTAGATGCTGTTGGACTGGAGCTTGTAAATGGGAAGGTATGGTATGAATTCAAATGATGTATGATTATATCTTTGTTGATCAGACTTGATGAATCTAGCTGTGGGCTTTTAATCAGCATCAAGAAAAATGCATGTTATGTGTAATTTTTGAGAAAAAAGCTGTGGAAATTGTTAATGTATGGCAGTGCAAACTGCTGAGTATACTTTTCATTATAAATATGGGGTTTATCCATTCGTTCTCTATTAGTTAACAAATGTATTTTAACTATATCAGTGAATCATGCTGCTAATTTTCAACACCAATCCCACCCCACCCTGCTTCTGGTTATTAAGCTGATTTTGCAGCTATCTGTTTTAATACACATGGGGGTAAGAAATGTTTCTTTGTGGTTCTCTAATTAAAGAAATGAGAAATGAAGGGGTATGAAAATTAGGTTAATGAAAGAAATGAAAAATCATAAATACTGTATTAAAGACAATTTTCACATCATAGCTACTATTTTATAAATATACTCAAAATAAACTTGAGAAATCTAAAATGCACTTTTTCAAAAGCATTTTGCCAAGTCTGTCAGATAATATATTGCCATTGAAGGAAATTGTGAACCACTTAAAAACAGTTCAGAGTAGCAGTAAACATTATTTCAACCAAATCAACTTTTACATACTATTTTAGGTTCCTAGGAAAATTTCCCATTAAACAAAGCATTCGTAGAATAATGTGAACCCACTGTTACCTTTGTATTTCTTTCCATTAACTCCAGAGTGCCTGTCTTGTATAATGTGCTGTTTTTTCCTTAGGAATGTGAGTAAATTCATTGATGTGTCTTCACAATGAGGTTCAGAAAAGGGGGCTATATTGCTTTATGGTTACTTCTCTCAGATTACCTGGGTAGGTGAGGAGGTAGTTATAAAAATATTGCCATTTCCCACTCCTCACGAATCAGTGGAGAACAGCTTGGCCCTACTCCTTGCACAAGATAGTCAGCTCAGTTGTGGCATAAATGAAATGGTTTTCTGTCTATCGAAGTGTAAAGCTGAGGCACCTCTATTGAGGTAGAGGGTGTAAAGAGCTGTCAGCTGGCTGTGAAAACCTTAGTTTATTCTCTTTGCAAAGCTGAGTTGCAAATTAAAATAAACACCTATGGTCCACACACCACTTGCCATGGGGCTGAGCACATAAAAATCTTTTTAAACAGCCAACAACTTAGGCTGCAGTTTCAGACACACTTCAATGTAAGTTAAGTTGAACACCATAAGTTCCAAGGTACATTTCCAAGCATTGGCGTGGACATGCATAAAAAGTTTCATTGTTAAAATGTTTGGCCTAGATTATTACTAACTCCCAGCATTGCTTACCATTACCTATTCTGGGTAGGGGTGTTGAGGCATGTCATCCAACAACATGATCCCAGTCCATTGCTAAGGATTAATCCACCCTACCTCCTCAGATCTGTCTTCTTTCTGCAAAAAACATTGGCTGAGATCCTACATCATCAGACAGCTACGATGATGGAGCTCCATTGTCATAGCTTTGTCTTCCAATTCAACCTTCCTCTCCAAATCCCTACACAGGATTCTGTTGCAATTGCTCTTTGCACTGAGCCTTGTTGGCAGGAGGAGGCGGGATACATTATTGTTTACTGCCCTGCAATGCCTTGGGATTCCTTCAGTTGATGTGGCTGCCTGGTTTCCAAGGTGCATTTGAGGAGACCTTTTCAGTCATTGCAATGGTGCCATGTCTGTAAATGTGAACTGGAAATATTTACAACATCATAAGTCTTACTTACAACATCATAAATACTAAACAGGATCCCAGCCATTATTTTGCTGTTCTTTCTAATAATAATTTTAAAAAGTGTTGGTCTTTTATTATGAATATTCTTTCACAGAATCCAAAGATAGAATGATGACCAATCAGTTTATATCATTCATCTTTCCACTTATGACAGGATAGTAGTGTTCAGTTTCCCAAATGACACATTTTAAACAAGAAACCCGGTAGTTATGTTGACCCCCTTGAACCTCCATGGACCTGTTTGTGGTTGCTGCAGTAATAGTTAGTTATCTGCTTAAATTAATAGAGATACCCACATTATTCACATAGGCAATATTTTATTAGTTGTTCCTTAGCCAAGTGTAAGGAATGTACAAAACTGCATTTCAAGTGAACTTTGATTTAATCATTATCCATGTGATTAAAATGAAAACTGCCCCATGTCATTGTTAAGCAATTTGTTGGGTTAAAAGAGCCATTTATTTCACTTGTCTTCTGTCCTTACTGCCATTTGGCTGATTTTGTGTAGATTTTATTCAGCGTTAACAATGGAGCTGGCAGAATAACAGCTACATATGCACCAAAAGGCACAACCAGTCTGTGCGATGGACAGTGGCACAAACTTCAAGCAAACAAAAGCAAACATCATATTGCTCTAACAGTTGATGGGAACTTGGTTCACACTGATAATCCACATATGCACTCAACCTCTGCAGATACAAACAACCCCATTTATGTTGGAGGCTATCCTGGTATGTAGCTTTCCTCACTTTCAAAAGTAAGGGTGTGTGGGGACAAACAAGTAATTGCAATACTCTCCCAACCTCAACTTGTAGTTGTTTGTTCTGAATGACTAATGAAAATGCTGGGCCAGGATATAACCAATTTCCTGGAAGAGAAAGGACTATAAGGGTCCTATGATGTGAGCAGCTTCCTAGTGGTTGCTCTTGTATTTCTTCCTCCTCTTCAAAACTGTATTGTGGCCAATTTGCTGATAGGAGCCAAATGATATCTTTCAGATCCACTGCCAGTCCTGACTATCACAACAGAACTGTCTGGCTACTGTTTCTATGTCCCAAGGACAATTCTCTTCCCTCCTTTTTACTGGAATTGCCTTGATGCATGCCATGCACTGCAAATCCTATGGAAGGAGAGCAATACTGTCTGCCATGCTTTCTATTTTTATTCTTTTGGTTTATCTTTTAGGAATTATTACAATGCATCAGGCAGTTCTTAAAGTGCAAATTTTAATCTCTTCCAGACAGTAAACAAGCTCACTATGTTCTCTCACTTGTTTTCTAGCTGATGTAAAACAAAATTGCTTGACCAGTAAGAGCTCATTCCGAGGGTGTTTGAGAAACCTCATGCTGATTAAGGGCCAACAGGCGGAATCTTTTGACTTCAGCGAAGCCTTTGACCTGCGTGGAGTCTTTCCACATTCCTGCCCTGGGGCTGAGCGCTAAATGGCAGGGGAAATTGTCCATTTTAAGAGGTTTTGTCTACTGTTAATGAAGAACAAATGTTTTTAACTGTAATTGTATAGTGATCTCCCTATATTTTCCAGCTCAGGATAATGTTTTTAGCCAAAACGTTTAGAATACAGTTTTTAAAGTCTCTTTGTGCAACAGATACCTCTACCAAAATGTTAATATTAACTCAGTACTGTTGTTGTTTTTTTAAAAAAATGCTGGTGAAAGTTTTAAAAATCAGTATTTGCAGTGTATCTTCTGATTACTTGACAGTATTTCCTTTGGCTGGAGTGGCTCTTTTTATAATAAAGAAGTAAAATTGGGCCCCACACAATAAAAGCATCCTTCCATATTGTGTGTGTACTGTATACTGAAAAGGTTCAGTTCACGATACAAGGGTAAGGGATTCAATAGGGAGTTAATTTTGAACAAATTGTGATTAGTTTTTCAATAAAACATAGCAGGTAATTGTTGAAATCATACTGAAAAATCTGCTGGTCTCTTGTTCCTAGAACACCAGAGTGGTTCACCTTGAAAATGGACATGTAAATTGTTGCATTCCACTTAAAAAGTTGTCAGGTTGCAGAACAGGTTCTGATCTCTACTGAGACCAGAACATAATCCTTTCTGAACATGGGCAAGGCAGTGATGGTTCCTGTTTATACTGTAAAGTACAAGATGCCTAAGAAACCTTAAAGACCGCAGATTACATCTGATATTGGAAGCTAAGCAGGATGAGTATTTGGATGGGAGACCACCAATGAATACCAGATGCTTTAGGCTATATTTCAGAGGAAGGAACTGACAAAACCACCTCTGAATATTCCTCACCTAAGAAAACTA
>NW_024802937.1:699105-763523 GCF_019175285.1 Sceloporus undulatus
TGAAAGTCATGGTGTTGCCATTAGTTGACACACACACAAAAAGAGAATCCACACAACTGAAGCTGCTGCTTATGCTCTACACATACACATGTTTTCACAGACTGATTAAAGAGTTGAGCTAAACATTTAGCAGAGTGACATGCTGGATCAAGCTGAGGTTTGGACCACTGCATGGTGCCAAGTAATGAAAAGGGCCTTTAAAAAATAAGGTTCCATAACACTTATTGTGGGCTGCAACTAAAAACATTTAAGTAAATACCTAGGGGTAAGTTGGTGAAGCATAAAATAGTAGTTTTAAAGGGCTAAAAATGTCCATTCATCCAGTCCACAAACCTGTTAAGCCTGAATGTTTATTTTTAGATTTAGATAGCCCTAATAAGTTTGTGATTGATTCAAGTGCTCAAGAAAAACTGGGCTTATATTAACATATCAATCACCTGTTTTCATAAATTTACATTCTTCAGCTTCAAGATTGGTTTGTAGGAAGCCTGTGTTTTAATAGCATATGAAAGAAAGCATGTAAGGGGTTTAGATGATAACCACTTTAATTTTTGTCCTAGGTTAAATTCATACATGTTGTTTTCTAAATCCTCTGCATTTAATCATGACTGTAATCAAACCATTGATGACAGATGGTCAATGGTAACAAATACAAAAAGATTTTAGTTAATAATTGCCAGAATCATATATCACCTTTTATTTAATGTAACTTTATGTATACTTAGCTGAGTAGCAGCCGTGCTAAGAAACCCTGTTAGTGAATTGTGAAGATGCAGATCAGGACATTGGCAGGAATGCTTGGTGTATAGTGGAATCAATGTGCAATGGTCACTTTGCTAGCTCTGCTCCTTAGTAACATAACAGCATCTCTCTACTTAATTGTTCAATTCTAATTCCTGCATAGGGAAGTCCACTTATGATAATGCAACTTCCAGTCAGGATTCTGGCCATTATTTTTTAAAACTGTGCTAGGAGGTTACACCATTTTTATGTTATGTGAATTCAGCAGAAGTGAACAGAAATAAAAATGTACTCATTCTGTTCGCTTTCTTCACTCTCCCCCACCCTCCTTTTCATCTAGTACATTGCTTAACTTTGGCTGATTTCCAGATTTTACCCATGAGAAAAATATGCAAGCCTTCAGGTAGAACAATTATCATTCTGTAATTTTTAAGTAGGTGTTTTGCTTATGCATTGGGACTGGGTAGAAAGAACAAGAGTAAATGGAGATTGCTGAATATTTGGAATGGCACATTCAGGAAAAGATTGGTTTGGAGGAAGAAATTTCTGCCTTCTTTCAACACAGGTACAAAACAGGAACTTTCTTTGGCTTCCCTTCAGCTTTAGGACCTCAATGGAAAGGATTGGTGGTGGTTAGGACATGCAGATGAGCACTGTGGGGGCATGACTTTTGAGCCCACTTTCATTCTTCATATATACTCATTTAAGCTACAAGCATTTTTGCTTTCTTCCTGTGAAAGAAAGAAATTGCCTTGTGTACCACCCTACATTTTTTCCCATCACCACCAGCAGTTCCTTTATGCAGCAAGGACACAAAATTTCCCTCCAGTGCTTACAAAATTATGTGCCTTCAAGCTGACTCTTACTTATGGCAACTCTGTCCTAGGATTTTCTTGGCAAGATTTATTCAGAGGCCATTTGTCATTGAGTTCTGTTTAGGGTAAGAGACAGTGACTTGCACAAGGTCACCCAGGGGATTTCCATGGAGGATTCAAACCCAGGTCTCTTGAAATCTTAGTTCAGTACTCAAACTATGACCCCTCATTGGCTCACACTTAACTCCCCTTCCCTCAGTCCCATGGTCTACTGAGGAATGGTCTGGAGTGTATCCTGATACAGTGAAAGGTAGGAATAAAACCTCCTTTTTCCTAACCCTTCAAGCTGTGCTACTTCCTTCTAGATCCAATGGCAAAAGATATAAGACCTCTTTGGTCATGGGAAGAAAACAGTGACACAGAAATTTGGAATAAAACTGACATAGTGACAGGTGTTTGAATGCTGAATACGTTTTTTAAGAAGCTGCAGGGCACTCTTTACTAGTGAGGGCTAGTTTCATGACAGCATTACAGATTGAACCAATTACTAGTTTATAAAGCTATCAAGAAAAAAGTTACAGTTTAAAAATAAACATAAAAAGCAACATGTAAATATCAGGAAAAGCACAATGCATGGATAGCAATGGAAAAGTATCATCGAAGTGTATGGGGTGGTGGTGGTTATTGCTTTTTGCTCTACCCTTTCCTCCTGTCACTTTTATATACAAATTGTATAACAAACTCATACTTCTAAATAGATAATAAAATCAGGGTAGGTTTGTGAAGGAACAAGCTGAAGCTGTCTTATGTGCAGGGACCCCAGAACTATTTTTAAAGGAGGGGGCTCAGCAATGACAGGCAGGTTGTTAATAATTTTGTCCATTTGCAAAGGGGGGGGGGGGGGAAAATTACATTTTGCATCAATTAGCATTCAAGCACCCTTATAAAAGATTCTTACAAGCTCAATAATATACTTAGAATTGTCCTCCATGTTTGGCATATCTTGCTCTTAAATGCACAGGATATTTTGTAACCCCTATTACTCCTGAGAGGGCTCAGAGTCAACCACTGGCTTAATATTTCTTGGTACTTGCTCATTTTGTGTATTTCTGACCCATAAAGCATGAATAAGCTTACCTACATAGTTCTGGCTGTCTAATTTTTCTAGCCTGGTCTTAGGGGTTTTCTGGCTCTGCTCCTTCATCCTGAGGTCTGTGCCTATAGCTGAAGTCTCACATACTGCTTCAAAGGCTGCCTGTACAATTTCAGATTCTGGACTGAGTTTGTACATGCAGAAACAAGACGGGGGAGCACTGTTAGCACTGTTCCCCTGTAGTGGGGATGTGGCTAAGGAAATCTCATCTCACAAAAAATGGCTCTTTAGGGCTATCAGAATTGGTAGATGCAGGAAAATACAGTGAGGTAGATTGCAGCATTAAGACTTGAGCAACCGAATAAGATATTACTGTATTATTATGGAATATTTTACAGTACCTTTCTGAAAATTAATCTGTATTAAGACATTTATTCCATTTTGCAAATCAAGGAGTATAAAACGTGTGCTTTTAAAAAATATCCCTCTAAATATTTTACATAATTCACCTATATAAAAAGTTAACATATAGGTATAGATTACACTGATTTGAGTAAAACCATGGGATTCCTGTCATGTAATGTATGTAGCCTGGACAGACATAGGCTATCTAGTCAAATGGAAGTAATGCACTTGCTTAGTCATAGCTCAAACATATATCCGTTGCAAAGAGATTTTCCTGCTTCCTTTCATGGTCCAATTTTTGAAAAGCTAAACAAGCTACACTGAATTAACCATACAGTAAATATTTCAGTTTTTAAACCCTTTAAGTATGTTTGAGGTTCAGCTGAGAAGGAGAAGTTACATAAAGATAAAAATAAAAAATACACACACACTACAGCTACCACAGATACAAAAATATATGAAAACTGGAAATCAATACATGCAGTACATTTTGTCTTCCCATACAGCAGTTAGTGAATACCTCCCATTAGACACTCTACCTTATATTTTCTTTCACTCCCACTCAGTATTGGGCACTCTTTGAAATGCTTCTTTTTGCATTTGAAAGAAAAGGGGTCAAAATTGCTAGAGGTTGTCTTCAAATTTTATAATACCTCACGCTGAAATAATTCTTCCCTGTCTGCTATGAAGACAGCTTTTTAGGTTATCCTATATTTATACAAATGCCAAGCCAAGGCCACTATTTTCAACACTATTGTTACTTTAACATTAAATGAAAAAGCAAAAGAAATAATGAAGAAGATGTTTCTGAGAGAAAGGATGACACATTTGAGTGAGCACCTGCAAAAATCACATGTTGTGAATGTTTAACAGTAAGGGTATACTTTTTTTATATAAAAACATTTTGCTAATTTTATGACGTTTCTAGGCTTTCACCCTTCAGCTCCTTCAAAGTTGTTTGTATTCTGGATCAATGATTATTATACCACGTAAAATGTACATGTCAACTGATTAACTTGTGCAAATGGTTACATATTAATTTAGGCATGGATAAAACCAGAGAAACTGAAACCCTGATAGGCAATTGTTTATACCTATACATTTATATACATGCACAGTACAGTAACATAAAAATGCTTTACATAGTAGTTATTCCCTCTTATTGGCCACCTTGATCTGAGTCACAAAGTGTTTGACAACAAAAGATATATTTCGACTAGGGATGAATTTTGGCACGGCCTTTTCTTCATATTAAAAAGATGCCCTCCCCTTTCCTTCAAGATTCCTACCTACTGGTAGATGTCCTTTTGCTCTTGGGATGCCACCCAAACAAGTCTAAAAGTGTGGCATGGTGGTGGTAATAGTAATCCAGTGTTTATTCAGTGAACAAGAGCTCACTGTATTCCTTCATATCAGTTGAAAAGTGGCAGTGGTAAAACCAGTGTTAAAAGCGTGGTCATTATAAAATAAATTATTATTACAAACTGTTAACTGAAGTAAGAGTTCTCAAGATACATTTGGAAGACACAGGTTGCAAATTAAATTGAGAAGTTACTTGCTGAATAGCAACCGCTTTGGTTTCATCACTGGCAACGTGGCTTACAACAGAGAGGCTTTTTAACCATCCTTTTGGCATTTTCCAAAGTGCTCTGCCATGAAGTCTTTACAGAATTCAACTTATTTTTGGTTTAATCACCCATTCTGCTTGTGGATTTGCACGGTAAACATCCAGCATGTAAGCATCTGGATCCAAACAGTGTTGTCCTGAAAGAAACATTGTGTTAAAAAAGAAGAAGAAAAGAACAGTTTTAGACAGTGTTAACTTTATATTGCCGTGTGCCTTCAAATAATTTCTTATGCTTGGTGAACTTATTTTAGGATTTTCTTGGCCGAATTTGTTCAGAGGGGGTTTGCCCTTGCCTTGCTCTGAGGCTGAGATAGTGTGACTTGCCCAAGGTCACCCAATGATTTTCCATGGTCAATTAGAGATTTGAACACTGGTCTCCCAGTGTCCCAGTCCAATACTTGAACTACTACATCAGGCTGGATTTCATTATTTTTATACTTTTAGCATTTTCAATTTGGAAGAGATCCATTTATTCAAATCCCATAGATAAATTGTCCAAGCTGTGCCCCATGCTAAATTACAGTACTGAGAAAAGCAGTTGCCTAAAAGCATTTGAGAACAAATCTTTATAACTCTTATCACACATTCCCATTTATACTGAAGTCATTCCCAGTGAGTTCTGTCTTAATTGCTGTGTGTTGCATTTAGCTTTAGTCCCACAACTAAAGGAAATGTCTGCTACTGTGGAATTTTAAAGAATTTTAAGGCAACATTTACCTATGTTTCCTCCAACTTCATGTAAACTTTGGGTTTGTATTTTCATCTTCTCTGATGAGCCATGGCTATGAATTGAAAGTGGGAAAAATCAAGAATAGTCAAGTCAACTGAAATAACCAGGAATGGTTAAAGAACTGGGAATCTGAAATCTTCCACTGCAAATCACACATAGATCTACCAGCAGATCCACAGAAACCTATCCACCCTAAATTTTATTATTTGTTATAATTTCTAATAAATTTACATAATTGCTTAGTACATACTTTGAAAATATTCTTCTGAATTATTCAGGTAATATACACAGTTTGATTAAAGTAGCCATTATGTGTTCTTTGTGGATCTCTGTCACAGGAAAACAAAGATTGGCCATTGGAAGGCCTCAATCCAGATTCTCTGCCACTTTTCTGCCAAGACAGATAGAGGTAGCAAAAGTAAAACGAACCAGGAGCACAACAGTGAGGCTTTGGATCGCATTCTGCTAGCACAGGGCAGGAACCATGCAGCCCTCCAGATGTTGGGCTGAAAGTCCCAGCAGCTCTAGGCAGCATTGATAATGATGAAGAATTCTGGGGACTGCAGTTCAAAAACATCTGGAGGGCTGCTCAATGCCCACACATGCTGTATTCCAGTCTCTGAATAAATATAACTTTCCCACCCCCACCGCATTTCATTGAGAGCAACAAGAGAAAAAGAAACAAAAGACCAAACCCAAAACAAAACAAAACCATCTAGCAGAAATCCCCTCCTTCTGTTTTCTGCCATGTCAGCATGAGCCTGTTCAAAGGCACTGAAAATGGTGGTTTGGAAACCATTATTCTTCAACAAGGGTATCATATTCTACAACAACTTAGTAAAGGCTGATCAGCAAGCTAGACCACTGAGTTTAGCCAAAGCAACTAGGATTAAATGTAGCTTTGTCTCATTTTTAATTTCAGGTCATTTAGAAGACTGTGGATACAATATCTACAGAAATGAATAATGGCTAATTTATGTGACTTGATTTTGGCAAATGATGAAGCCATTTTGTTTCCTGCTTCACTATGCTCTCAACTTGTAGTTCTGGGCCAGTTAGTTATTTCAAGTTGTTCTTTGGCCTAGCAGAAAATAGGGCTCGGTAGGGAAGAGCGTTTGCACACTCCTGAGTCCTACTGTGTGCTGCATGTGCCATCTTGGCGCACTATTGTTTGGGACCCCCTTTGGCTGGGGGCCCCGGGGTGGTGCACAGTTGCCCCAGCCTACCTATGGGCCTGATGGGGCCACATGCAGCCCACAAACTGTTCTTTCCTCACTCTTGCTATAACTCATTGTCATGTTTTACTCACCTGTTTTCACAGTGAAATCGTGCCAGAATATCTTTGGCTTTTGTTTGATTGTTCAGCTGAATTGCCATAGAAATTTTTGAATGCAGTGGGGCATGAACTCTTATCACCCCTTCAGGTATGTCAGACTGCAGAAATGACAGAAACAACAACCTGTTAATTTCAACAAAAGTATTAACCTAAGTAATGATTAGACAATGAAATATCCCTGCTCTTTCCTTCCCACTGCAGTTGTTTGCACCCCAGAAAAGCCTTTGTTGGGGAATACTCAGGCCTAGGATATGGCATAGGGACTGCAATGGAAGAAGAGGATCTGAGAAAAGGGGGAGAATAAGCAGGACTGATATTCCTCTTTTCATACCCTATGACTGTTACAATTAGGCAGTTAATCCCCTGTTGTACCACTTTTTCAAATGCTTTTAATACATCCTGATCTCTCTATCCCCCCCTTCCTCTCCTTGTCCTTGACTTATCTCTATTGTGTAAACTGAGTTCAAAGTGCAAAAGTAGCAAATACAGAGGGCCCTTCCCTTAAGGAAGGGAATTTCACGTATACTCATGCCCCATTGAAAACAATGGAATGTGCTTGCGGCACCATGCAGCATGCGCACCATGGGCACTTGCACCATACACTTTATTCTTGTGCGGATTCAGTATAAGCTTGAAACTGCATAGGGCGTGGGCACACTGTACTCAATTAATTCAGGTGGTGGGAGGGGAGCAGGTGGAATGTCAACCTTCCCAATAGGCTTAGGCAAATTCAGACTGCTGCAGCTTCTCCTAGCTTGTGTGTACATCTTTGATAATAACTTTTTGCTGCCTGGACCACACTCACACGTTGCTTGGCCACATGTGTCCTGCTTTTCATCAGTGTTGAAATGCTGGTGTGTATCTCTTTCCACTCCTTCCCCAGGGTCTCCAAAATTCAAAGGGTGCTATTATAGGGTGGGAGAGCCCCACTGTGCACACAAAGTGTCTGTTTAGATCATGTAAGATACGACCCTGGGCTTGCTTCCCAACATTTGGGGCTAATTACAAAGATCACAGAGAGGTCTGTTGTTTAAGGCACAAAACGGGCTGGGAATGTAAGAGTTTTTTATCATTAGCCAAAAAGATGTCACCAGCATGTGGATGTTTTTTAAAAAAGAATTCATCTAGGAGGTGAATTTTACTGCATCACAGTCACTTCTATCTACTGATGAAATAACTGATATCACAGAAACCTAGAAGAGAGGGGGGTGAAACGGCTAAGGTGAAGAGAGGTAGACACTTTGGAAAGAATGAATGGAAACGGGTCAGATCTGAGTAAGCCAAAGAGATTTTTTTCCACACTGAGATGATGCATGGTAGTTTAATCTCATTGGGAGCAATGATTTCCTGTTGGAGATAATGTGGCTCCTACTGTTTTGTAAAGGTAGATCTAAGCACAATCCATCTGACCTTACTTGGAATGCTGCAGACTTTTGTCAGTCTTTTTGTGAATAATAACCAGAATAACTCAATTAGCAATGCTTACTTCCAGTTCCTAACACAATTAGTACTACACAGAGAAAAGAACAATGGCAGACTTAGTACTTTATCCCACATTTCTAGTGTTGTGTAATTTAGAACATATGAATGCCAGGTTTTATGCTGAGCTGGCTGAAATTTAATTCAAGTTATCAAAATACTGTTCACTGCCAGTTTCATGTTCCATTCACTATGACTAATACTATTCTCTGTCAAAGATTTATGTCAGGAATCAACCAAATTGCAGTTCTGAAACCTTGAAATGGACTGTATATTTTTCTTCTTCTGAGCTATTTTGGGCATAGATTTCTTTTTAAAGAAAAGAAACCAATAAACACAAACAATAAAATAATTCCTCCCCCCCCACGATTCCAAAGATTCTATGTATGTACCATTTCCAGGTATGGGAATTGGGGAGTTTGTCTCTTCTAGAGAGGGTTGTACATCCTCAGAAGGAATAGGGATTTAATTTGGATATGCTCCTGAATCCTTAGAGGACCAAATGACATCTCTGCTAAGGAGTGGATATTATCTGTGTTGGTAGGTATGCTAACTACACCCTTGCCTGACCATTGCAATGGGACAGCCTGGTCATTGTAGTGAATGAACTGGTAAACCCATGTAATGTACTTTATGTGTACTACCTTTCTGCTTGGTCTAGAACAGAGGTGAGCAACTGCAAACAGGGCAGGGGGCATTTTTCCTTCCTATACCTACCTGATGGGCCATGGTAGCACATTTCAGTGTGCCTGAAGTGACAGCATTACACTTCTGGCTGCCATTTTGGCTGATTTTGCAGCTAATTTTTTTCTTTTGGGGAGAGGTTTGAAGGGCTGATGATTAGGGGAGCAAATGCTGTCTTTGGCCCAGTCCAGACGAGTGCGAAAGGATGCCCTCATCATGTGTGAGGGGCGGCACTTCTAGACGCTCCTCGCACGTGACGAGGGCATCAAAATGGCAGTGCCCTGTACAGATGGGCACCACCATCGTTACGTACCGGACTCATAGCGTCTGCACACTGTGGCGCCATTATGACGGTGCAAGTGCACCATTGGTGCATTGCGGAGTCATAATCGTGCCACAAGAAGAACCCGCTTTTTGCAGGGGTTTTTTTGGTCCACGGAGAAGTCCCGCGTTCTGGAGGCTGCAGCTTCCCCGCAGACCAAAACCAGGGGCCAGGAGACCGCCCTTTTTGGGTGGTCTGTACCCCACCTTTGTCTCTTTTTTTGGGAGGGGGAGATTTGGGGTGGATCATACCAGTATGAGTACCCCAAATTAAAATGGAGGGTCTGGTGCATTTGAATAGCTGCTATCGTCAAATAGCTTATTAGCCAACCTGGAAGCAGGCCTTCTCAGCAATAGCACCCACCTTGTTAAATGCTCTTCAAAGTGGTATTTAGGAAGTGGAAACTTTGGAATACTTGAGGCACCTATTTAAGACTGAACTCTTCACCCAGGTCTTCTGATTTTAATTGTTGCATATTATTATGGCACTTTGTTGTTTAATATCTGCAAATCATTTTGAGATTCTTGGAGAGCATGGTTAGCGGTCTGTAATCAATGGGACAGATATATAAACAAATAACCACCTCCGTTCTTTCTGGCCTCTCTCGCTCCATAGTTTTTCTTCTTAATAGTCTTCGCACACCTTTGTCAAACATTAGCTGCCTTTTGGTATTGTTGATTGTAGCCTCATTCATCTTTCTCACCTGAGAAATGAGAAATGCTGGGACCTAAATGATCAGAAAACAAAACAAAACAAAACCCCTAAGTATACAAGACAAATGACTTCTCAAAAGCCACCCTCAAAGACATTCCTTGAATGTAACTTTGAGAAATTCCTGACAGGCAGTCTTGGAAACAGAAGTCTTAAAATAATCTCCTGAAAATGATCACAAAGGCATTTTCTACATATCCCAGAATTCCTCCTTGAAATTTTCTTATTTGTTCAGCTTTCCCCCCTCCCTCCAGAGAAAGGTAATAAATGTCAACAACATTTCCTTCCACCAACCCCCCCTGCCTGCACCACTGTACAGCTTTTATGCTAATAGGACAAAGCATCAGTCACAGTCAAAGCATCAGACATACTATTTGCAACTAAGAGACTGATTTCCTCAATCCGTGTGGTCTTTGATGAACTCATACTGACTGGCCACTCATTTTCTTTTGCCTTTCATTGTAGATAGAAAGTTTATTGTAACTTTACTAAATTGGAAGAAAAAATCTTTCTTGTATTCTATTAAAGTCTTTACCTCCTTGTTTATTACTTTTTTTAAAAAAATCATGTAAATGCTCTGTACATTTTCTATATACAGGTCACTTTCCACAACTTTATTGAATGTATCTGCATTAGTTTGCAGCCACTGCATATAACTAAGAATTAACTCTGATTGAAGGATACTACTGTGAAATTGAAGTGTGCTCCTGTAAAATAGGGAGTAAATTATGACTTGAGTGTCAAGCTCTACAAGTTGGGGATTGATTCTGCATCAAACCCACACTAGAAATGGTATTCAGTCTATATTCAGAGACATTTCCCTTGCAAGCCAGTCTCATAATTCAGAAACATTTTGGGAGCCTGAACTAATAAGCTTCACAAATGATTCAGCTTTGATTATAGTTCTTCTCTGTTTTTAAATATAAAAAGAAACTGGCCACATAAATCAAGCACAGGAAAGTTAGTTTCTTCTGGCAAAGTAAAGACCAACATACAATGTTAGATTTATCTCTGTACGATAGCTTATTGCTAACATAGGTGTTAAAAGCATAAGAATTCTGCCAGAAAAATATGGCAATCGTTTTGAACAGTAATAGTAGGAACTAACATTTTGACTTACCGTCCACAGGATATCCTGGTATTTAATCAAAAGTCTCACAACATGGGCTGTGGTGGCAGCTGCTAACATCTCTTCTTGGTTTGCACGTTTGCCTTTGCAGATGAAAAGGTTTGGGGCAACAATCATGGAAACATTCCATAAAGTCATTTTGTTTTTCCTCTCATTAGCTACCACCTTCTTCAAAAACTGCAGAAGGGCCTAGCAGAAAAAAAGGCTACTCAGTCTCAATTTACTGGATCACAAAGATCATTCAGTGTGTTTCTGACCTATCCTATGAATGTCAGATAGTTTAACCACAGTAAATCCTGGCAGAAAAGCCTGGTGAATTTTCCTTGGGTCTTAACAATTCTGGTTCAGTGCTGGATTGTAATCCTAGCAAAATATATTAACATTGGCTGGCATTATGTATTGCAGTTGTGGATTCAGAAATGCTTCAAATTTAGTAAGACTATATAGACTATGTAAATGCCCCAGCAACCCACCTTAACAGCCAACAGCCACATTAGGTGAAGGGGATCTGTTCAAATGATCAGGGCACAAGGAGAATGATGTTTTCAGCCCCTTCTTACCAATAAGTGAGGCTGCAACAATCAAAAGCAGGACCACATATGGCTACATGTGTTGTCCTTTTGGAAGTGCTTGGTTTCTGCATATCTAATAGGCTCATTTGAAAGTCAACAAATACAGATGGCAAACCACACTGAATAATGTGCCTGCCTACCTTGGCTGCGTCCCTGCTGGAATCAGGAAGCAACAGGATCAGTAAATGCAAAGCCTGCAGCTGCAGTTTGACTTGAGAGATTTCTAAGAATAAAATGACAGGGACATTTTTAAAATAAAAAAACAACAACACTCTAACCTGAGGAAAAGTCCACTTTTTAAATAAGTTTTGATTGCAGCACTGAATATTTTGTAACAGTGTAGGCATTTGTCCAGTAGGCTGATGATAGAAGCCCGCTGACAGGATCAAACAAAAAACGTTAAGAATCACACATAAGTGGGTCAGCTCCATTAATCCTTTCCCATCCTAGCTTCCCAGGCTAGGCATAAAAACAAATAACTGTTTTATGCCCCATACACAGACGGGAGATATGTGGTTACTTAATATGGAAGTTCCATTTAGCAATTATTGTCATCAGTAATAGCTGTATTATTGTTGTTGTTTTTTTAAAAAACTCTTTCCAGATAAATTAGTCTACACAATTCTTAAGTCGGCAGCAGACAACGTCTTCTGGTCAGAGGCCAGAATGGCACCTATTGCTGGATTTACTGCTGAATTTGAAGTGGAGAATCCTCCCTCTTAAAATGATAATTCAGACACTGGATTGCATCTTATTGGTACTTTCAACTAGAGTAGAACCACTGAATCAATAGAACTTACATTTAGCTTTCCTGCAAACTCTGTTCCTCTTTGGTCATGCTGTCCCATACCTTTGTCACACAACAGTTTGACCTTTTCTTTCATTTTGCTAATTGGAAGACTTGGCCTTTTACAGTTTCCTTTGACACCGTTGATCACTGTCTCCTAGTTGACATACTCTCTGACCTTGGGTTCTCAGACTCTGTTCTCGACTGGTTTAGATCTTATTTGTCTGGCAGATCTTTTGCAGAGGTTGCAGGTGGACAGACTTCATCCTCTGTTCCCTTATCTGTGGGTGTTCCTCAGGGCTCTGTTCTGGATCCCCTTCTGTTTTCTCTCTACACATTGTCCTTAGGTAAACGCATTAGTTCTTTTGGTTTTTCCTACCATCTGTACGCTGATGACACCCAGTTGTATCTTTCCACACCTGACCTTTCTCCAAGGCTTGAACAGCAAGTTTCATGTTGTCTCGCAGCTGTCTCGCAGTGGATGTGCCATCGGCGTTTGAAGCTCAACATGTCCAAGTCGGAGCTTCTTGTCTTTCCTCCTAAGTCCACCCTTCAACACTCCTTTTCTGTCTCTGTGGACAACATTTCTATTCAACCAGTCCAGCAAGCCTGCAGTCTTGGTTTTATCTTTGATTCTTCTCTGTCGTGTATCCCTCAGATCCAGACCACAGCCAAGGCTTGTAGATTCTTTTTATACAACATTGCCAAAATCCGACCATATCTCTCTGCCTCTACTGCCAAGATCCTGGTCTTGTGGTCTCACGACTCGATTACTGTAACGTCCTCCTGGCTGGGCTTCCTCTTTCTCACCTCCGTCCTTTAATTTCTGTCCAGCACCCTTCACTGGCTCCCCCTCCCTTTTCGTATTCAGTACAAGCTGCTGCTGTCGACGTTTAAAGCCCTACATGGGCTGGCCCCTCCTTACTTATCAAACCTTATTTCTTCTCACCTTCCCACTAGGGCCCTCCGTTCTGGTAGTCAAGGTCTGCTGTCCCAGCCCAGGATTTCCTCTGCCCCATCTCTGATTCGCCCCTTTTCACTCGCTGCCCCTCACTCCTGGAACCTTCTTCCCCCACAAACAAGAGCTATCTCTTCTTTAACCAGCTTCAAAATGGAGCTGAAGACCATCCTGTTCAGAGAAGCGTTCCCAGGTATTGCATAATTGTCACTTGCTTTTTGTTGTTCTTTTGTTGTCTGTTTTATTGAATCATTTCCTGTATTGCTATGTATTTTATATGTATTATCCTACTAGCGAGGCCCCTTCCCCACCACCTTTCCCTTCTCCTTTTGTGTCGTGTCTTTTTAGATTGTAAGCCTGAGGGCAGGAAACCATCCAATTAAAAAGATTGCATGTACAGCGCTGTGTAAATTTACAGCGCTTTATAAATAAAGGTTAATAATAATAATAATAATAATAATAATAATAATAATAATAATAATTAAATTGTCTTATAGGATACATAATCAGTAAGGATGATAAGCACTCATATAATCTACTATAGGTCAGTGACGCAGTATCACATTTCCACCCACATCATAAACGTATGTATGAATTCTTCTTTCACTGGAGAATTCAGAATCATCTTTAGTTGTCACAGTTTATAGATATCAAAAATGTCATATCTGTTAACTCTGCATGTTTGGGATATAAACTACGAGCAAAGGACCATTTTCCCCACTGGGATTTTCCAAAATAACGATGTGTTTTGTAATGGTAGATTTGGAGATCAACACAGAATAGGAAGAGCTCAGCATCCCTTCAAAACAATTAGAATGTGAAAATGTGCAGCTGGAGCTGGAAGCCAAATAAAATAAAATAGGCTGCAATTCTCTTCAAACTTGTCTGGGAATATTTGGGTTTACATCAGAAAATACATGGATGGGGTTACACTGTTTAGAATTTAAAATCTGAGGATTCTTAATGAGTAACATATTGGGGTGGTGGAACCATCTGGTTATGAAATGTTATAGCAGATGAAATATTTTGTGAATCACAGAGTTGATGGGCAGGTTTGTAGCAAATAAGTTTTTAGTCTTTTATCTTTGCAACAGTATATATATGACTAAGGTTTAATCTTTTAAATTATTTTCTTTCATTTAAATGGGTAAGAAATCGATTTGGTTTATATTTTCACTTACTTTTTCCTTACTTTGCATCTAGTGTTAAACTGATAGGTGTCACCATTTTACATTCTTAATTGATTTACTTTTATTATATAGTTCATATTAAATGTACATACTTATCTTGATATTACTGAGTCTTACTGTGTAAAGGCAGATGAAACCTTTTTATATTTTTCATGCTGATTTTGTTGTTACTAATCTCTGGATTATTATAATAGAAAGATTAATAAGAAAAATGATTTACAGCTATGTATTATCATTAGCTAGAATATCAGAACTGAAGCTGAATTAGTTGTAGATTCCATGTACTTCCATGTTTCTTTTCTCATGTATCCCCTACATAATATACTTTTCCAGATTAATTCTATACACACTTCCTTGAACACTGAAATATTTGGGATTTACTTCTGAGTAAGCATACACGATTGTCTCTTCTTTTTATAAAAACTCAACCCCAGGTGCTGGGAAGACAGTCCTAAGTAAGAAAATACAGGGAAACTCTGTTCTGGTTTCAAAAGGAGCAAGTGCCTTAGAAAGAAACCTTGTTTTTAGGAGCACATTCCTTGCATAATTTGTCCTATGGGTCACAAGCAGGCCATCTTTTCTTATGGCTGCCAGTCACTTCTTCTTTGATGTCTCAGAAGGCTTCCCTTTTA
Source organism: Sceloporus undulatus (assembly GCF_019175285.1). Taxonomy (NCBI): domain Eukaryota; kingdom Metazoa; phylum Chordata; class Lepidosauria; order Squamata; family Phrynosomatidae; genus Sceloporus; species Sceloporus undulatus. Next base: position 714,317 of record NW_024802937.1, read on the forward strand.
ATTCAAAGCAGTCCACTTAATAATCCATCTCTGTCTCCTGTTAAAACATCAACTCATTCATTTTCAAGGGATTTCTCATGCCACATTGTTTAATGTTGCACAGACCCCAGTTATCATTAAACCACAGATGCATTGCTCTGTTTGTTTTGTTTCACCAATAAATCCACCTCTAAAGCCAGCAAAGTGTAGTGGTTTGAGCAATGGATTATGGCTCTTGAGACTGGGATTTAGCCACGGAAATCCACTGGGTGAACATGGACAAGTTGCACTCTCTCAGCCTCAAAGGAAGGCAATGACAAGCCCCCTCTGAACAAATCTTGCCAATTAAACATTAAACCCCATGATAAGTTTGCCTCAGGGTTGTCATAAGTAGGAAATGACCTGAAGGTCTCTAAAGTCACAACCACAACAGAGCCAGAAACAACATTACTGCTACTGTTTGGAACTATTTTTATACTTAAGAATGGGTCCTTCCTTGTTTATCAGTCCCTGACAGACAGGAAAACACCACTAAAAGCAAAGAGGTTGTCTTTATAGGATCTTGTTGACACAATATTTAAAAGCCAATCCCATGCTTACCAGATTCTGGAGCAATTTCAGCCTAATATCTTCTTCTATAAGCTAGTCATGCTTAGGCAGCCATTAATCATGCTAGTAGGTGTTATTCTGTACATTTGTTTCTACCAATATCATTTCAATAAAGCCATGAATTCCTTTATATTTTCTCTAATTTTTCCTGGGTCCCTAAAGAATCCTGCAGTGAGGAGAACTAGACTTACCTTTTTCTTTCAGTTTCCTAAGAACAAAGATAATAAAAAGCACTTGTGACTATACAGATACAGTACTAACAAAGGGGATAATTTATTAATTAGCTGTACTAAACAAGGCCACAATTTGATAATCAATTTTGGAAAGTGTGGGTAGAGCTACAGACATTTTGGCTGAGTGAGAATCATTAATGTAGGTGGAGCAATAAGGCTAATCATGACTAGTGATAACTTTAATGACTATACATTAGAATGGTGAACCTCAAGATCTTGGTCTCTAAATTCCATCAGCCAGAGCCAACACGACAAATGGAGAGGGGTGCTGGAGGTTCTTGTCCAGAAACAGACTACAGAATCTGGTTGAAATTTTTAAAGGAAAGCACAAAAGTAGCATATTACTATACACTGCTCCCTCGGGTTACGAAATTAATTCGTTCCGCGGCCGCTTTCGTAACCCGAAAAGCCTTCGTAAGCCGAATTGCCATAGGCGCTAATGGGGAAAAGCCGCGTTTCGTGCGAAAAAGCGCCGAAAAGCACCAAAAAAATTTTTCGTAACCCGAAAAACATTCGTAACCCGGAACAATTATTTCCAATGGGATTTTTTCGTATCCCGGAAATTTCGTAACCTGGGTATTTCGTATCCCGAGGTACCACTGTACTAGATTACTACAGTTAATGAGTAATTAGTGACAGCAGTAAGTTACTTTTTAAAAAGGAAGGGCAACAAATCCACCAAGCTCTGCCTTGTAAGGAATGTCACTGAAAAACCACAATCACTACAGCAGCCTCTTAAAAATCCTCTGGAGAAGCTGCAATTAATTGTATGTGAGATTATGTGCCTTTCGTCCATTGACTTATAAGGCCACAGGAAGCAGTGGTAGAATGAAAAGCATCAGCCAACCAAACAGATCCAACAATAGCTGTTTTCCTAACTTAAAAAATTAAACAGATCCAACAATAGCTGTTTTCCTAACTTAAAAAATTAAGATTTGAAATTTTCCAATGTCTGACCAGGATTGGCTGGTTTCACAATCCTTGGCAGCATATCTAATCCTGTGATCCAAACTATCCTGACTCAACAGCTTGTTTCATTGAAATTACTGATATGTTTTCATTTGGCAGCAACACTGCATCCTGTATGGATCAAAATATAAAAAACACCTCAGGGGCAGACATTAAAATAATAAAAGATATTAAAATTTTAAACCATCTCTCCCCCCACCCCCTTTTATGAAACACACTGTTTTCACTAAAAGAGATAACACCAGGGAGAGAAGCAACAGAAAATTTCTGTTTGGAAAAGGTTCCCTTATCCTCCTCTATCAATGTTATCAGCAATACCCTGCCATAAATGATAAATTGTTGTTTACAAGCCTAACTAGAAAAGGCCTACGCAGAGAATGCCACACAGGCAGTATTTCAGTGGGTGTTTACAGGTTGTGCGTACAACCTGTGGCTCTGTTTGCATTCACAGCCCAGCAGTTCCATTCTTCTAGTGTCTTGTCAAATAAACAAAACAAGGCTAGAATACAAGCAGCCAAACTTTTTAGCTCCCCTACAATGCGGCCATCTGTGCCACAGAACAAGCCCTGTCTGACATTTGGGGGCATTTATAAAAACATTTGCAATGTAACGACCTGTCAGTGCAGGGTTGGGGCACCATGTATACACGTGTCCTTCTAATTTAATGTGTGAGTTATACTAGCTACATATTTAATTCTTATGTGTCAAATTATGCTCCTCTATTTTTAAAATATTAGCAGTTGAGAATAATTCAGATTAAGACTGTGGTCCAAAGAAGAGGTACTTTAACTCTTATTCCCATGCTTTGTTGCTCCTGAAACCTGGCTCCTGAAACCATTATTTTTTTTTGAACCTGTGGTTTGCTTCTTTCCCAGTTCTGAGTGTAATTCAAATCTTCAAAATCTTACAGTGCTTCTTGGCTACCATACATCCCAGTTTCAGTGAATTTATAATGTGAAGCTCTTCTACAATTGCTCCACTTTCTGAGCTAGAAGGGACATCAACCTGAAAAAGGACATTTCCATTGGTAGCACCTTGCCTTTGGAAAGCTCTACTCTTGGACTTTGAATGGCTGGACTACATAACCACAAATTATTGTACCTTTGGCAATAACAAATGACATTAACAATGGTTAATTTAAGACTATCTCAAAGTGGTTTCTGAAATTTATCTTGTTTAAACAAACTATAGTTGGTGTTAGCCACATTTCCTGCTTTGGATGACCAAAAAAAAAAAAAAAATGTAGCAAAAGTTTTCAAAGTGATCGTCTTGGCAGCAGCAGAGGTAGTGACATATGTGACTCTGGTAGGAGGCCAAACTCATTTATATTGTGCTAAACATGACATTAAAAAAAGCCCATTGTGTGCTGTCAGTGGTTGTCCTGGCTGAGATGAAAGAATCATGTATATTTAGTATAGGGACATGAATAATAATAATAATAATAATAATAATTTATAGCCTGCCAATCACAAGGAAATATTGTATTAAAATAAAATACAATAAAAAAGATAAAACTGAGCGACGTAAGTCACAGTAATGTATGAATGTATTCCTCATTTCATCTATCATGTTACATGTGGTGACATATCCAGTTTATCCTATTGACCACTCAAGATACTTGGACTGGTGTGTGAAAGATAACTGGCTTATAAGAATTATATTGGCAGCTCTTCCATGCACATTCATTCTCACATGAGCCTAAACAAGGACTGAGGTTCTGCACTGAGCCATACTTGTAAGTGGGAGCGGAAAAGATGCTGGTGAGGCTGCTGAAGTAAATATTTGGAGCAAAGCTTATGATTCTTTTAAATTTCTGGATTGTGAATAGTGAGTCAAATTGTTGGATTAAGAAGAGGATACTAAACAGAATGCTGACTGCTCTACTTACTTTCCACTAATGAGATGAAGGCAGGCAAATATTCCATAGTGAAGAGGGGACTTGGAAGTTCCCGTATAAACATCTTCAATAGTCCTGCTGTGTCATTGTTACGTACTTGATCCCAGTCAAAAGTATCTTCATCAAATTTTGCTTCAATTTCTTGGCGAAGACTCTGAAAGATAAAACAAAAATGATTGATTAGAAAAAGCTGCCAATAAAAGAGAATTCTATTGCCCCCACAAACTGCCTAGGTGGGATTGCAATATTTTTAAATGAAGCTGTTCCTAGAATAAAAGTATCTGAATTTGGCACTTAGCAGTTAAATATAAATATTTGCAAGTCAGCCTGTGTCAAGCACCTTTCAGCTAGCTTTTCCAAAACAATTCTCAGATGTGTCAAAATGCAAGCCAATTTGCTGTTGTTAACAGACAGAAGAACTTGCAATTTAGGAATGAGCAATAGGGGGAATATGCTGCCTGAACTCTCAGCAAGTGCTCTTATATTCCAAACCATGCTCTTATGTTCAAAATGTAAAGCACTAAGAGACTCACAGCAATTCCACACTGCAGAAATAAAGTGGTTTGACACCATTTTAACTGTCATGGCTCCATCCTGTAGAATCCTGGGATTTGTAGTTTTGTATTCAGCCTAGTATGTCAGAGAAGTCCACTGCCTCACAAAACTACAAATCCCAGGATTGCATCAGTTCGAGTCATGACAGCTAAAGTGGTATCAAACTGCAGGCAAGACAAATCTCAAACCAGCAGAGCAACTCTCTGAGAAAATTAGCAGCCCAGTCATTACCAGGCCACAGAATACTTATATAGTGGGAGGAGCTAGAACTGAAGCTCTTCAACCAAGCCAGGACCGTATGACTTGAAGAAATCAATAAGGGCTCTGCTGGATATATGTAAGTCCTGCCCCAAGCTGTGTTTTACATCTGAAAAAACCCCACAAAGATCACTTTGCCAGCCATCTTTTGACAAGCTGTTTCTTGTGAACTGTATGAATGGCATTTTGTCTAGTTTAGCCATCAGTAATCATTGTATGAGGCAGACATGAAGAATACTGTATGCAGAAACCTACAATGGATCAGAGATTGGAAGACTACAGATTTGTAGTTAGAAGTGATTTGTCTTACCCCTCTAGCATAATCCCTAGGTGCCAATTAAATTCATTTTTCCCATCCATGATTTTAAGCACTCTAACCTGGGCAATTACAAAAACAATACACTGGATATCAAGAAGACTGGTTCATATTTCTAGAAGATAAAGATGCAATTTTTAATTAAGATGCTAAGTTATAAGAAAGGCTATTTAGAAAAAAAATAACAGTTAAATACTCTAAATCTCTTAAATCAAATCAGCTGACTTCATTCAAAAAAGCAACATAAGGGATTTAACTGTACCTTTTAATGGAGGGAAGGGGAAAGATGATGGAAAGAAACGAATTACCAACAAACCAAACTGGTCAATGCCATGAGCTGTAATATATCTGGAAAGTAATGTGGCCTATAGTTGAATTATGAATACTATCATAAAATCACTGCAAAATCCTGTATGTACTCAAATATAAGCCAAATTGCCCCTATAGTAATTATAAGGTTTTAAAATATCAGAGAAATTAAAAGTATTACTCACATACCCTCTAAAAAGGCACCTACCTTTTTTGTGTGGGTTGGTGAAAGTTTTTTTTTTTCATTATAAAAAGTTTCTATAAGATTCTATATGTAGAACTGTATTCCATGTTTTACACACTCATCTTAAATAATGGACTTGTCAAATATGTCTTACTACTGACAAGTGAACGTTGAACCAAAAGGGAGGTACATTAAAATAGCATACATCTAATAACACAGGGAAAATGAAAATAAAACACAGTTCTAAATAATTCAGGATTGTGCCTTTGACTGGTTATGAGCTAAATGCATAGAGAAAAGTGACTTTCCCTGTAAGTATCTCTGCCAATCAGCTCCAATTTATGGCAAACTTTCATTGTGTTTTCTCAGCAAGATTTATTCAGATCATGTATGCCACTGCCATCCTCTTAGGCTGAAAGGGTGTAACTTGTTCACTATCTCCCAGTAAGTTTCTGTGGCTGATTTGGGGATTTGAATCACCTTGTTTCAATGCTGGCAAAATCTTTCCATATCACCCTAACACTGAGCAGTTAAAACTCTGTTGACTCAGATCACTCTGGGGACTACTATTTCTATGTCTTCAAAGTATAGTGATATTTTGTTAAGCCCTGCAGTATACTCTCGATCCAATACAGAGAGAGGTGGGATACAAATTATTATTATTATTATTATTATTATTATTATTATTATTATTACTACTACTACTATTACTCTGTTTTACCCCATTCCACTCACCATTATTATTGGGCATTTTGGTAACCATGTGGCAAGAAGAGATGATTTTGAACTTTGTTCTGCACTAACCCACACCCTCCAACATTCCACATGAAAACTGGGACACATGTGCCCAAAAACATTAGAGTATGATTGCTGATTAATGAAAATGATTAGATAAGCTAGTAGAGGCTGCAACAGTTTGCTTTGGCTGAGTGTACTGGGTAGGGCAACACTTTGCCCACTCCTATTCTCCTCCCCCCTGTTGAGTTGATTGAATGCAAATTACATTTGCACTTTGAATTCATTTTGCAGCAACTGAACTAAACTGAGAACAAAGGAAAAGCAGGAGAAACGAGAACATTTTAAAAGCAGCTGAAGGGGGGGGGGGGGTACAACAGAGGACTATCCCAGCCAAATTTGGACAGCTGCAGAATATGTTATTTCATATTATTTCCTGGGTTGGTACAATATGATAACTTCCTTTAAATCAAAGATGGGCAAAGCGCAGGTCACACTTGGAGGTCATTTCTGCCATCCCTTAAAGCCCACCATACACTCATGCACACCATTTGTTTGCCTTCCTGAAACAGGCCCTCACCTGGGCCAATATTTTCCTCAAGAGAAATTGAGAGAATTTTCACTGGTTTGCCTCCTCCACAGAATTGTTTTAAGCATTGGAGTGGGGCTTTAAAAAAACCTGGAAGCAAATCGTAGGCACGTTACAGAGTGCCGAGAAGCGGCGCTCTGCCACCGCCGCCTGCAGCGCGAAGGAGCTGCAGCAGCCAAACTGTGTGGCTCCTCCCGCTGCAAATAAGAAGTGCCAAAATGGCGCCTCCCTTTGCGGTGCAGTTATGATGCTGCGAGGTGCCAATGGCACACTCGCAGAGTCATATGCGCCGTGCGGACGCAACATGTCCGCTACGTCAAAATGGCAGCGCCCGTGTGGAACAGGCACCGCCATTTTGTACGGACTCGGTCCATATTAGGGTTAGGGGCGTCTGGAAGGGATGCCCCTTCTCAACCCTAACACGCCCCTTCCTAACCCTAGCACGCCACTTCGGCGCATCTGTAACGCGCCATAGTCACTTTCAGTTTTGAAAAAAGTCACTGCTGGACATAAATAGTTTTTTGTTTGCTTGTTTTGTTGTGAGGGGGAACAAAGAAAAACTACTCCTATGTTTTCTAGAGTTCTGTCTGGTTTAAAAACACAGAGGAGAGGATTAGTGTGGGTGAGTGAAGTGCTATAAGATACAGTCAGAGTTTTGTGAAGTTGAAGGCTTTCATGGCCGGCATCCATAACTTTTTGTGGGTTTTTCAGGCTATGTGACTATATTCTAGAAGAGTTTATTCCTGATGTTTCGCCAGCATCTGTGGCTGGCATCTTCAGAGAATGCTGGCATGGAAGAGAATTGTGTGTGTGTGTGTGTGTGTCACTCACTCTGTGTGACCCTGTGTAGGGAGGAGTGATTTCCATTTTAATCTGTGTATTGTTCTGTTGTTGATGGCAAGGACTCAGGGTGGGAGGATATGCAAAGAGGATTAGTGTCTGTTTAATTAGTGATCATTGTCTGCTGGGAAAACCCCTGACCCTGAGTGGTTTTTCATTTGCGTTTGCTGAGTCCTTATCTTGCCGTTATTCAGGACTGACAGCCAAACTTTGTCTACTTTAAGGGTTTCTTCCTTCCTGTTGAAGTTGTCCAGGTGTTTGTGGATTTCAATGGCTTCCTTGTGCATTCTGACCTGATAGTTGTTGGCATGGTCTAGAATTTCAGTGTTTTGAAACAGCATTTTATGTCCAGGATGGTTTATAACATGTTCTGCTACTGCTGACCCATTTTTGCTCCTTAGAGACGGTGCAACCCCCAAACAGTGTGGTGCCACTGTGGAGCAAAAAGAACTCAGAATTTCCAGGTTCTTTGTGCGACGCTGCAGTGATGTTGCGAGTGCACTTACGTCACAAGATGCTTGGCGCTTATGTAGTAGGGTTGCGAGGTGTGTGGTCACTCCACCCCCTGGCAACCCTACTACGTGTCCAGGCCGGAGCAAAGTCCTTTACAGGGTAACATTTGATCAGATGTAAATGATACAATAACTGAATATTAAAAACATTACATCTGTCATGTGGATGTTTGGCTTATAATACATATTGCAAAGCATTGCCTGGATACAAAAACATAAATAATTCAAAAACGAACAGAGTATCATATAAACAAATTATGAGAGAGAATATTCTGACTAAACATTAGGAAGAACTCTCTGAGGGTAACTTTCTGAGGCCATTTGAACAGACTCCTCAGAAAGAAGGCAGACTCTCATGGTAAAGTACCAGGCCTTCTATAGCAGTGGATTCTAGCACTGACCTGGGGTTGGCGCCTCAACTAAGCTAGCAATGGCGTGTTACAGAGCGCCCAAGAAGGGCGCTCTGCCGCCGCCGCCGCCGCTTGCTACATCTGGGAACCGCAGCGGCCAAACTGCGCGGTTCCCGGGCGCAGGAAGAAAGAAGCGCCGAAATGGGGCTTCTTTCTGCGATCCGGAAGTGGTGCCGCAAGGCACTAGTCGCGCACTCACGGAGTCACTTCTGCCGTGTGACGTCCAGACACTATGCGTCCACGACGTCAAAATGTCGGCCCCAGTGTGGACGGGCACCGCCATTTTGTATGGACTCAGTCCATATTAGGGTTGAGGGGCGTCCGGAAGGGACACCCCTTCTCAACCCTAACATGCCCTTTCCTAACCCTAGCACGCCTGTTCGACGCGTCTGTAACGTGCCAATATTTAGTAGCATGGCTAATGACAATTCTCTGAAATCCTTTTGGGGCAATTGTCAGGTTGCAGGGCTCTGCATTTTTTCCTCACATGGTTTCATTGTAATGCCATTGAGCACAAGTACTACAAAACTCCATGTGAAATCTGCAACAAAATATTGGAGTGCTTCTCGGGCTTATTCCCTCCATAGTAAGCCCATAGTAAGTCCATGTTCAGTGAGCATGATCTGCTATAAGTGCCCTGTGTTAAAAAAATTTTTTCCTGCAACTGTCCCTCTTCTTTTTCTCCTCAAGTTACTGTGTACTCTCTACAATGGGCTTCTCTTCCACTTAGTACTGATGGTGCCATTTAGACTACATAGCAATCAGTACTCAGGAAAATGAAATAGCTATAAATATATATGTAGGAAGTGTGGTTTAACATATGAGTGAATGACCCAATGTTGCTTGCTCATAAACATGTTTCTGACAACAAGTGTTGTCACCAATCTGTACAGTTTGGGTGGAAGAGGTACATACCTTAACACGTGAAGCAGATCCAGGCACACGAAGAATTCCTTCTGTTTCCAGGCCTGTTTCCTCAAGTTTGAGCAACAGCTATGCCACAATAGATAAAAAGATTACTTTTTTGATATCTTTTGGTGCAGACATAAAACATGTACAATTTGGGCTCTACAAACTTAAAACGGTAAAGCCATTATTCAAGAATGATGTACCAACAGAATAGGCTACTATGTGTATGTGGCATTGTGCTGTAGAAGCTGGCTCTAACTCCAACATCATTGTCTGCATTTCTTCAACACCTGACCTCCCTACTTGGGGAGGCAGGCTTGAAAGTGACTTCAATATGAGTAGAAGCCTCTATGCAACTGGAAACTCTTACACCAGGAATGTTGATTGTGTGGATGTTTCTCTTCATATTCAAGCAAATACAAGTGGAAACCTCCTTCAGACTTCAAAACTGGAAGGATGAGAACTGAGGGGGCATGGCAGTTGGTGTGCCCCTCCCCAGTGTGTGTGCCCATTATATACCATTCAAGTATAACGTGTAGTCTTTGTTAATTCCATTAGCTAGATTGTGTCTTAATGTTGGTAACTATGTATCACATGTTTTCTTGCACACAAAAAAGTTAGATTTGAAGTAACTTTACTGAATCCGAGGACTAGAGGGGATGTAAGAGTACATTTTGTTCTCCAGTCTGATCTATGAAAGGATATCTTATACCAGGTATCTATGAAAGACTATGTTATACAATTTATTTCCCCTTGGGACCTATCTCAAAGTTACACAACCCCAAAAAGCAAATATAGAAATGACCAGTGGTCTATTATCTGGTATCCTAAAATTCAATTTGGAGGCTGAAAAGTCTGTGTGTTTCACTATAGGAATACTTTTAGTTCAGCAAACCTCTCTTTCCTCCCTCCCTCCTGCAAAATATGCTCTTCAGCATTGGGTGGGTGGGGGTCCAAGAGGATTGCAAGCCATGTGTTGCCAATCCTTGTCTCACACAATCAGAACCGCTGGATTTGGTCTCTGGGCTTTGCATAAAATGATATTTCATAGTATCATAGAATTGTAGAGTTGGAAGAAACCACAAGGGCCATCCAGTCAAACCCCCTGCCATGCAGGAATTCTCAATCAAAGCATTCCCGATAGATGGCCATCCAGCCTCTGCTTAAAGACCTCCAAAAAAGGAGACTCCACTACACTCCGAGGGAGTGTGTTCCACTGTCGAACAGCCCTTACTGTCTGGAAGTTCCTCCTAATGTTGAGGTGGAATCTCTGTTCCTGCAGCTTGCATCCATTGCTCAGGGTCCTGTTCTCTGGAGCAGCAGAAAACAAGCTTGCTCCCTCCTCAATATGACATCCCTTCAAATATTTAAACAGGCCTATCATATCACCTCTTAATCTTCTTTTCTCCAGGCTAAACATCCCCAGCTCCCTAAGTAATTCCTCATAGGACATAGTTTCCAGACCCTTCACCATTTTAGTCGCCCTCCTTTGGAAATGCTCCAATTTCTCAATGTCCTTTTTGAATTGTGGTGTCCAGAACTGGACACAATATTCCAGATGGGGCCTGACCAAAGCAGAATATAGTGGCACTATTACTTCTCTTGATCTAGATACTATACTTTTATTGATGTAGCCTAAAATTGCATTGGCCTTTTTAGCTGCCGCATCACACTGTTGACTCATGTTCAACTTGTGGTCTACTTGGACTCCTAGATCCCTTTCACATGTAGTCTCGTTCAACCAGGTGTCCCCCATCCTATAGGTTTGAAGGTGAATTCAGAAGTTCCTGCTCAAGGAAACATCCAAGGAATAGCAAGAAAACATTTTTACACAACACAGTACTAACTTACAGCGCTTTATAAATAAAGGTTAATAACAAGACTGTCCACTAAATATCACTATGGTTCCACCAGGCCAGCTCTTATAATTCTTTAGAATAAGAATCAGATTGTATCACTTCAAAATTTTAGTACTGAATTTCTAAGATTATTGTTAGGGGTCATGCAGATGGGGCAAAAGTTGTGGCCTTTGGCTGCTCCTGCCCTGATTGCGCCAGGACTGCTGCGATTGCACAGGCCTGCTTCATGAGTGGCTTTTTTGCCATTCCTTTCTGTGCTGGCTCGTCCAGGTTTATACACTCTCCGTGTGGCTTCTGGATGTGTTCAAGGCATGCGTTGTATGGACACCATGCCCCCAACACAGCTGAAGGCCAGCGCTTTTGGCATGCCTGTTTTGGGCCTTAGTTAAACACTAAATGAGCTGCATGAAATTGTGCCCTACTAAAACCTGTATCTTTCTATAATGAAAGATAGCTGGAAATAAACTCCAGCATTCAGACTGAAAGATGCTTGAACATTTTTATGGAATGTCTTTTCTAAAGATTAATACAATCAATAATGAGATTTTAGTGTCACAATTGATGTTGGCTTTTTGCTCTACTCACTTTTTGAAGGATGAGTGGAACTTTTATCCCAGGAACCTTTTTCTGGTCATTTTCCAGCAGCACTGCCAACGGAACTCCAAAAAGGCCACTTTCTTCAGAAAAAAAATGTCAAAACATAACAGATCTTTGATGAGCAATACTGGCTGAGTAATAAAAATCATGACTATCCATTTTGTATGCTGTTACCTCGTCCTTTAATCCTTTCTGTTCGGTTCCTCTTTAGCTCTATCCCCAAAGCATCGTAGAAGGCGGTAAGTTCAATCAGAGAGAGGTAGCGAATTTTCTTCATGTCATTAAGAGACAAATCTCCAACTGCAGTCAGTCCCAGTCGGCTTTTCCTAATTGTAAAGTTCTATAATATATTTTTTTAAATTGGTTAAGATTCTAAAAATCACTATGTGGTTGCATGTATTTAAAACAGGCACATAAAAATAAATAAAAAGCAGTTAATAAATAGTATAATACAGGGCCCTCTTAAAAGCCCCTTCATTAAAAGCCTTCAGTTCTAAAATCCTGTCTAAAAAAAGGTTTTGAGTAAAAGGAATGGTTTTCAGAACTTAAGGTTGCTATCCTAAGACTACTGAGCCCAGTCATCAATCCTAACTTCTTTGGATTGGAATCTGAGAGGAGCAGTAGGAGGAGGTGCTAGGAGGACTTGGCTTTAAGGGAGACAGTTCAGAAAGAATGTGAAGGGGACCAGAAAGTATAAAAAGAGGGAATGTGTGTCTGGGGTTTCAGGCAGGGTTGACATTTGAGAATTCATAGTTGGAGGAGTTAAAGTGGGAAATAAATGTGTACTAGTTGCCTGAAATGGCAGAAGGGCAAAGTCTGATATAACAAAGGATGAATATCATTATATGGTTGGAATTCAATACTGGAACTTAGTATTTAGCTAAGAACTTAAAACATTTACTATTCTTCAGGATATAATAAAACAATAATTTTATTATTGTTCTCTTGTTATTTTGTTTGAATTAAGAGTTAATGAAAGAACAAGAGTCTGGTCTCTAACAAAACTGAGTCAGACTTTCTTCCTTTACCCTGAATCAAAGGGTGGTCAAGTTTACCATAAAGAACACAATGCTAATACATGAACTTGTCTACACTGAGGTTGCCTGGACACCCAGGAACCTAATTCAGGAAAGAGGAGAACTGGAGGAATAAGGACAGTGTGAGTAGCAGGATTTCCTAGAGGTTGGAATTGCAGGGCCAACCTCGGTACAGGGATCTGCCACAGGTAGAATGTTGCAGGAGTTACTCGCCACTAGCATAAAGTAGTTCTGTCAGCAATGAGGCTGTATGCTCTGGAGGTCTCCTTTATGCCCACTGAGAGGTCACCTGCTGGTAGTGTTTGTGTTATGATCTTGAAATAGAATGTTGTAGGTGCAGCCAATCCCTTATATTGTTTTCCTTTTCTTTAAAAAAAGATGCACCTGATTAAAAAAAGAATGGTAAAGATTTCTCATATTTCCCATCTCAACTGTAACTGAACAGGGTTTTGGAAGTGGCATAGGATACATGTCTTCACTCCTCCATCCAAACCCAGTTAGGAGTCTGCATAGAAGGGCAAACTATTGCCATTGTTAAACCAGACTTAAGAAGAGCCATGATAGTTCAGACCAAGTCTAGGCTTACAAGCCATGAGTGCAACAGTATCTTCCAGCACATGGAACACATGAGGAAATAATCATTATCACAGAGTTATACTAGGGAGGTCACATAGCACAATATAATTGTTTCAGCATAGGTTTTGCAGGCAAGGACAGATAATGTCTTCTGTACAGTTTAGTGGCTGTCCAAAAGTTAACTTTATAATTTCAATTGTATACAGAGTTGAAACTGTAAAGATGATTTCAGACACTCTGTTGAATGTTTAAACAAATACAGTGAGCCTGCGCCATACGTGGGCTCATTATAGGCGGCTTCCAGCTTACACGGAAGCCGCTGGGAGATTGAGAGAATGGCACATGCATGGCCGCGTGGCAAGCACGAGCCCCATTATATCTAATAAGGTTCAAGCATACACACTTTTTGCCTTACGGGGGGGGGGGGGGGTTTCCCCTGGAACAGATCCCCTGCGTAAGGCAAGGGCAGACTGTAATTTGTTGCCTTCCTTTGAACTTAAAATGGACAGTGTTCTAGCAACACAGATTCATAAGAGCATACCCATAAATGTGCAAAATGTCTATGGAGAACGGCCAAAATCCTGTAAGGGAGTTATGTCTTCATAAGTGGACATACATATGCTGGAATTAGAAGAGGCCAGTTTCATAATATCTGTATCCAGTATGTTACTGAATAGCAGAGCTGGCAAAGTGCCTACTCTGCATTGTGCAAGGTCATCCAACAAGTTTCATAGCCAAGCAAGGAATTGAACCTTGGTCTCCAGTCACAGTCCAACACTCAAACTACTATACCATGCTAGCTCTCGAAAGGTGATACAGTACAGGATATCAGTGAATGTGCTTCTCCCCATTTATCATAGAATCGTAGCATTGGAAGAGACCACAAGGGCCATCCAGTCCAACCCCCTGCCATGCAGGAAATCTCAATCAAAGCATCCCCGACAAGATGGCCATCCAGCCTCTGCTTAAAGACCTCCAAAGAAGGAGACTCCACCACACTCCGAGGGAGTGTGTTCCACTGTCGAACAGCCCTTACTGTCAGGAAGTTCCTCCTAATGTTGAGCTGGAATCTCTTTTCCTGCAGCTTGCATCCATTGCTCAGGGTCCTGTTCTTTGGAGCAGCAGAAAACAAGCTTGCTCCCTCCTCAATATGACATCCCATAATATTTAAACAGGCCTGTCATATCACCTCTTAACCTTCTTTTCTCCAGGCTAAACATTCCCAGCTCCCTAAGTCGTTCCTGAATTACTGCAATATGAAATATCTTCCTAGGGAATAAATGGCTAACCATTTGCACATAGACATAGGAAACAAACATTTACGAGGACATGCCATCTTGACACAGCTCTTCCTATATTATTTAATTACAATAAATTACTTTAATGTTAAAGAGTGAAGAAACCTGAAAATTGAATGCATCCATTATTTATATAAATTAAACTCTGTTTTGAAACTATCTGGAGACAGATAAAATAGTGCAACAATGTAACCAGGCAGCATGACACACCATGGTGTTAAACCTTTTATACGTTTTCTTTAAGCATAACTGATACGATGTTTTTTTTAATACAGGATTTTTATAACATTATGGAATTCCTTTTCCTCCCCCTTGACATGAATTCTTGAGGCAATATCCACTCTTTAGGGAGACTGTGAGAGAACTAAAATATTTGGTGCATGCTTTGATTTTGATCCAAGCTTTGTTGATGTAAAAATGGACTTGTGAACAATGCTTTGGCTTTATTATGCATGTCCAAATAAACTCTAGCATAGGGGGAGAGGTAATGTACTTGAGGAAGAAACTGTACTGATTTTATTTTGCTTGTTTAAAATTTGACACAGCATCCTCTTTTGTACCATACTGTGTGTGGTACAACACAAGACAGTTTACACAGGCTGGATAATGCTGGTTGCTCTGTCATACAACTGGCTGCTTACTTACTTGCATGGGCATCCCAAATGCCCACCAAACAAATAGTAATACTTCCAGAGTACCTTTACTTTTGTGAAGGACTTTAATTCTCAGAAAGTGGGTACTTAGGACATTTGATGTGGCTTTCACTGGGCACTGTGGGGGCTGTTGTACAAAACACCACAATATATTTTGAAGCTCTGCTTTGCCCTCCAAAAAAAACATTGAAATCCATTTAAAGACCATAATTCAGATGGAAACCAGCTCATTGAGGGATTAAACAACCAAGTGTATAATTCTGAGGAGATGAAACTTACAGTCAAAGAAGATTCATCCTTTTTTAACCTTTGATTTTTATGCCTTTCTCTGTGCTTTGGAATCACTGTGATTGATTCTGAGAATGAGACATCAAAGGACAGCTCTTCTTTCACCAACTGGCTATTCTTGTCAGATTCATATTCTAGACAGTTACCTGCTGAAAATAAAGAAAGGTTTTATATTGTTTCCCTCTAATAATATAAACATAATGGCAAGCTATGAAAGCAGCAAGCAGCTGCCACTGTTCTAATCAACAAATTCTGTAATCATTACTGTGAGCCTGCAGTGAGAGAGACACATGTAGATTGCAGCCATTTTGGAATTCATATAGGATAATATTTATTACTCAGCCCTTGATCAATTCAGATCCACTTATGAGATCAGCATGGGATGGCACACTGACGTGCAATGAAGAGAATGTCAGGGGAAAAGAAAGCCTAGACATTGTACCTCAATGTGCATTCATCTTAAGATATTTGCCAAATAATAGCATAATTATTTTACCCACTTACTAGATTTGCAATTCAATCCTAAGTACAATTACCCAAACATATGTCCCACTAAATTCAATGTGAGATAATTATGTATAAGATTAAACATATAAGAATATAAAAGAAACAGTTATTTCTTTTGTATTTAAATCAGTTTAAAACATTGCTTTAAACAGAGTACAGATAAAACCAATCATAATATTGATGTTATGGCCAAAGTCTCTCCCACATTTGTGTATAGAACGAAGCTATGTATGTACTCAAAACTAAGCATTTCCCAACCTGGTTTTTGCACAGGAAGCTGGAAACCATTGGTTGTTACAGGTGACACTGGTATAGCTTCAAATGTAGGCTGGTGGGCAAAAAAAAAAAAACAAAAGTATAAGAATAATTTAACTTTGATGCAATATTGCAATGTTATATTTGCAGTGAATTTTGTGCAGTTTGATATGAAAGACTGTACCATTTCCCCCTTTCTATGCAATGTTATGGTGAATAAAATCAAACACGTACATACCGGAACATAATATTGTAACTCCAAATCCACAGAACCTGTTCTAACTACTGCATTCCAGCTACTACTGGCATCCCAGAAAAAAGATTATGTTATGCAGTACAAAAATAGAGATGAAATGCGGTGGCAACATAAATGGCACTGGGTGTGACTGAAATGTGTAGGCTTTAAAATATTCATTATGAAATCATCTGTTTCCACAAATATCTAAATGCTTAATATACTTGTAATTTGATAATGTAGTGGACATCAGCTTCACCCACATAGCTAGTATGCCTCTCTTTAGCACTGGGTTGTCATATTATCTGAGCTGTCATTGGAAATCACTAAAATAATGCCATAATAACAAGTAATTATCAGTGAACAGGAGAGAGAGCAAAATATTTATATCTTCATTTTTCTTTAGGTTATAATGCTTTGTTGTTATGTGCCTTCAGTTTACCTCCAACTTATGGCAACCTTGTCCTAGAATTTTCTTAGTGAGATTTATTCAGAGGAATAATAATAATAATAATAATAATAATAATAATAATAATAATTTATTTATATCCTGCCTCTCTACAAAAAGCCATCGGGGCAGCTTACAAAGTTAAAATATACAGTCCAAACCCTCAACCCACCCACCCCTTAAAATACAATTAAACAGTGTGGAATTAAAAACATAAAACATACTTAAAAAACAATACAATAGAGAGGTGGTTGTCTTAGTCAAAAGCTAAGAGAATGTGAATTCTCCACACCACTTACTGGGCTTTCTGGTCTCCCAATTGCAACTTGATTTTAAATTGTTTTTTTTAAACTCCTTAAAGCAATACATTTCAAAATTTCCAGGGACTCACACAGCTATATCTCTGAAAACTTCAAAAGGTATTGTCTTAAAGAAAACAACAACTACTACTTCTACTACTTCAAAGCAAGTGGCTTTCCAAAGTGGCAAGACCTATTTTCCATCTTAAAACCATCTTTCCCAAATTTTACTTCTTCTCCTCAATACAAGTTCATATTATTTCTGTTATTTTACCTCTTCAGATGGATATTATGTATATGACATATTTAACCAACAAGAAGTGCACAACTGATGTGTAGTATTTGTGGAATGGCATTACTGAACCATGTAAGTTACTGGAAATGCACAAGGTAGACTAGTCTTTGGAGTACACTAGACAGTGTTAAGGAAAGAAGGCATTTTTCTTCTTTGATGGATTATTATATTAAGCAATTAATAGCTGACTGTCAAAGAGGAACAGGAAAAGCAGTGCAAATACATTCTAAAAGTCTCTAAAACCACAGAGAAACTTACTTAAATACTGGAAGTAAAAAAGGGGTGGGAATCCATTAGTTAGAAATCCATTTCTAACAAAACCATGGGTTGAATACAGAATTCTTCACAATGAAAGGAAATCAATAATAATAATAATAATAATAATAATAATAATAATAATAATATCCCATTGAGTGCAGTGGTTCTATTCTAATATGACCACTAGATCCTTTAGAATAGATCCAATCTCTAAGAAGTATCTTATCTTTTAGAAAGGTCATAAAACCAGATACATTAGAATACTGAAATCAGGGTTTACCTTCACTAGGTGAAAAACATTATGTCAGGTCCTACACTATTTGGAGAAATGAAGTTCAGAAACAAGGGATGAGATTTAACTGTCAGCTGCTCTTGAGGAAATGGAAAAATCCAGCAGAAATTGGAGAGGCAAGAATTAAAAGGGAGGTACCTCCCAAACTGGCTCTAGAGGCCCAGGAATCCTCCCAGAGCTGGCTTTTTGGGCAGTAGAGAGAACTTCAGAAGGGAGCAAATAACATTTTTTTTTCAACCAGCAAACTACTGGATTTAGCCCAGGTTATGTAGGCAAATCCTTGAAAATATAATTGTCACACAAAATTTGTAGCCCTCGGGGTTGCAGAGAAAGATTTGAATTCAACGGCAATATCTAGTGAAATCTATGAAGCTATCAGGCAACGTAGATTCTCAGTGATTAAAAAAAGAGTTCAGTAACCTGATCTATCCTGACAAAAAGCAGAGGAATCTGCATTTTCAACATGAAACAGAAATGCATATAATTAATTTGCTAAATGCAGGCAAGTTCAAGAATTTGGTGTTCTTTGGCACAATTTGGTACATGTTTGCAACATATGAACAGATAGCAGGGTGCCAAAAAGCCTCTTTAAATGATGCCTACAACTTTAATTGTTTGTACAAATGTATATACTGCAGAACACAAAAATTCCACAGTAGTACCTGACATGAAAATCACATTCATATAAAGACAAAATAAAGTTAAATCAATCACATAATAAAATTGATATGCATAGTTGGGTCAAACTGCAGGAAGAGCAGTACTGAATAAATGTGTCTGAAACAGGCACCTAAAATTCTAAACTGTAGACATGGACTTAACATTAGTAGGGAGGAATTTTCAAAGGGAACACTAAAGGTTCTGCTCTTGGTGACTACTGTGACAGAGTTCTTACCTTGAACTTGGCCCAATAGCATATTGGCAACCATACATTTCTTTCACTAAAAACATTGAATGTTGTTGGGAAGCTGCTCCAGCCAAACAACCTCAAAACAACATACTGCATTAGCTGCAGCTTCCAAGCCAACCTTTAAAAAAGCCCTGGATTGGACTGGCATCCTGTTGGTTAATTCTTGCTAACATAGACCCATTCAGTGGTAAGTCAATACAGGTAAATACCATTGGTTCAATGGATCTACTGTAGTCAGAACTAATAACAGGATTTAGGCCACAGTGAGTCACCATAGTCCAGTCTTGAGGTTAACAATACCTACATACTACAGTCAAGCTATTCCAGTTCAGGAGTGGTGTCAGCTATCTTACCAGCTGATGCTGGGAAAAAGTGTTGACTTTGACCTCATGCTAACAGCCATCCCTCAGAAGTGCCCAGGACAATACTCTAATAGTATTAAATATTCCGTGGTATAAGAAACAAATGAGTTATCACAATAATAAAAGACAATATCAACATTCTCAAATTAATTACTAATTACACTACTTACAGAAGTGTCATTGATGCCAAAAATATCTCGCACATCTCTGACTGTGTGCTTATTTTTCTTTCTCATTGTTTGAGTGTAAGTATTATATCTCTTCTGCACTGCAGCGGCTTGGGTTCGGGTAAGGGTGGACAATAATGCCTCTCCATCATCCTCTTCAGATCCTGATATTAATGTTGACAAACCTACATCTTGCAGCCATTCAGCTTCTAGTTCACCTTCTGTGGAAGAGTAGGAGTGGGTTGATAAGCAACTAAAAAGGGAAGTGGCATTGTAAAATCATTCGACAAATTTTGTTCCTCAGAATTCTAACCTCTAAGTTGTTTTAGGAAATTGACATGTGGGACCTACAGCCCAGTCAGGGTTTCCAGTCAGCTAGCCATGCTGTTTTCCAGGAATTGCTTTCTAATTTGAGTCCCACAATTTTCTACCCACCTCACATTGTATGGTTATCATTCCACATCTACTCTGCGCACTTAGCCTTCATCTGACTTTTTTGCTCCAAGGATTTTTCCTTCTAATTTTTGGGGTGGCAGTAAAGGTGTATTCTAGAGGAGCAATCCAATTCATTCATTTGGCCGCTGAGGGTAATGAAACAATATACATCTGAAAGATCACCACGCCTAATAATAAATTCTTGTGCCTCCATGCTGGTAGTTAACATCCAGATCTCTCCAGTGCCCACACCTCATATTTCCATGGAAATAAATTGTTTGACAGACTTAGGAATTTAGGGTAAAATCATCTGATAGTAATCAAAATTTTATATGCTATATTGGTAAGCATATTTACAAAGAAATAAATCCTACTGAATTCTGGAACATATTTCTGACTAAATATATTTAGAATCAGGAAGCCAATATTACTGATTTTAGTATAGCAATTAAAAATATACATATTGGCAGGAAATTTATGCCACTTGAAATAAACGGTATCTAAAAGCTCTTAAATGGATTGTGGCTATGGGTTAAGAAATAACTACTACTACTAAAAAAAAAAAAAAAAACCACAGGCTATCTTTTTTTTCTTTGCATTTTCCAGCAGAAACCTGCCAGGTTTGCATATAAGGACAAGTTTCCAAAATTTCTAAGTTGTAAATTATTGTTTTCTTAATTCATTTCAAGTCTAATATTTTCAATGAAAAACTGAAACAAGGAATACTAAGCAGCCCACCTGTATAAACCTTAGGTGCTATACAGAGCTAATTAAAGTAGCCAGACACAAAAGAGGACAGAGCTCCTATACCTTTAAACATGCAAAAGCCATAACTGCTGAAATCCCTTCTTCTGCACAATTATTAAAGGTACAAAAGGAGTCCAGTCCTCTTTTGCAGGTGAACACTGCTGAGCAAAGATGAAAAAAAAAATCAGGTTAGAACTCCAAAAAGAAACAGAAATATGGAAAATAAAGCATATGCAAGGATGCATCTGATTCTGAAACAGGTATGCTCACCATCAGGAGGCTTGATTTCTAACACAGTTTGTTCATCCTGCCTGTATTCCGTGCTTTCTTTGATATTCTCCACTTCACACCAGAAATCTTCCATGGAAGTGCTATCAACAGAAGCTTGGGAATTAGAACGGCTGTACACAGGAGGGCGCAAGGACTCATTGGAGAGCATTCTGCTAATTCTTTGGCATCGAGGAAGGGATTTTCTAAAGGAAAATAAGTTTTGAACAAACAATAAACATTTGATCATGCTGGTCAGCTTTTAAAATCTAAATTAGGTAAGACTATCCTAGAAGAGGACTGCTGTTGTTGTTGTCATGATAACCAAACTAGAAACAGCAACAGTGTTGATCAAGCATCACAAACATTGCTTTTGAGTTTGGCTGTATCCAAAAGAATGGCTAGACAATGGCTGCATCTGCACTGCAGAAATAATCCAAGTTGATACCACTTTAACTGCCATAGCTGAATGTAATGGAATCCTGAGATTTGTAGTTTCTTGTGACACCAGAGCTGACTGGCCACATCGTGAGAAGGAATGACTCATGAAGGAAAAACAAAGCTAGGAAAGGTAGAGGGTAATAGAAAGAGAGGAAGACTGCACATCAGATGGATATACTCAATAAGGGAAGTCATGAGCATGAATGATCTACAAGACTGAAATAAAGCAGTAGAGGACAGGGAGTCTTGGAGATGTCTCATCCATAGGGTTGCCATGAGTTGATGTCCACCAAGAGCCTTATGATTCAGGTAGGTGCATAGGAACAGACACAGTGTTTCAGATAGTCTGGAACTAAGCAGTATATGGCCTTATATGTCATGACTAATACTTTGAATTCTGCCTGGAAATGAAGCAGTAGCTAGTGAACCTGTTCCAACAATGGAGTTATACCCTTTTTGTGTACTGTAGTTGAGTCTCCCTTATCTGGAATTCCAAAATCCGAAATACTCCAAAAACCAAAACTTTTTTCATCGGTGGCTGAGATAGTGATACCTTTGCTTTCTAGTGGTTCAGGGTACAGAAACTTTATTTCATGCAGAAAATTATTAAAATACTGTCTAAGGCGGGATACAAACCGCCGCTTTGCGGCGTTCCCCCGCCGGCGCCATTTGCTCCGCGAGGGAGCCGCAGCATCCAAACCGCGAGGCTCCCGCGTGGAGCAAAAAAGAAGCTCCATTTTGGAGCTTCTTTCTGCGGCGCACGGATGACGTAGCGAAGAGCCAAGGGCGCATTCGCTACGTCATTAGCGCCGCGACACGTCTGGATGCTATGCGTCCAGTACGTAAAGATGGCGCCGGCATTGTAGAAGGGCCGGCACCATCTTGTACGTATTGTATACATACTAGGGTTAGGGGGGTGCGGAAGCACCGCCCCTTCCTAACCCTAGTACGTATACAATACGTACTATATGGCGGTGTGTATCCCGCCTAAAATTACCTTCAGGCTATATGAATTTGAAACATATCTAATGTGGTTTTTAGACCTGGGTCCAAATCTCCAAAATATCTCATTATGTACAATGCAAATACATGTATCCCAAAATTTGAAAAAAGTCAAAATCCAAAGCATTTCTGGTCCCAAGCATTTCAGATAAGATATACTCACACAGTAATACTACATTCATTGCAAAGATCTTCATAAGAAGAAGCTGGATCAAGGATGACACTGGATTAGCTCTTTGCTAAGTCCCATACTTTTGCAGGGAATCCACTGACAATGCCTAGATCCTCCTGTTTCTGATGGTGGTTCTACTTGCAGTTACAGCCTATTCACCTGCCCTCTGTAAGCATGAAAGCAGTGAGGAAACAAAGTTGTTTCATTTGCCCACCCTGCATTCTGCCTCTGGTAGTGGCATAGACCATAAAGGGTCAGATTTAAGTGGCAGGAAGCAGGGATACAGTACTTAGACACCTAGAACATGAAGTCCACACTGAGCTGCATACTGGAAAAGTTAAGGCTATGTTGCTTTATAGGTTATGCTATCACTTTGTGACAATCAACCTGCCTGGTTTTCAAATAATGGTGGCCATTAGGATTTTCCTACAGGAGGCTTAAATTAAGGGTAAGTAAAGGAATCACAGAGAAAAAACAAAATAACAAGCTCGGCAGTGTACTTGACCATTGGCTATAGAAGCAAATGTAAAATAAGTTTCAAGTAGTTATGTGGTTTGCAAATTTATGGTACACTAAATTCCTTTGCCAAAAGTCAAACGATATGGGAAGAATTTAAAACAAATTAACATGTTTTGAAATAGAAGATAAATTTTGTTTGTTACTTTTATTATTATCCTATTCTATGAAGTAACATATTTCTTGCTAAAAAACGACTGGCTCTGCTAGTTCAACTCATTTTTTTCCAAGGAATGCAAGCGCTTCTGTGGTTTTTGTCATGCTTATTGTTTTAAGAAGGATAAAGCAGCATCAAGATAACACATGAGACATCTAAATGATCAAAGTTAAGTGAAGAGAATTCCATCTAGTCTGGTTACTAGAGGTGCAGGAACAAAACAACAGGCTTCGGTTCCTGTAGATGTGTAAAGCCAGTTAATATCAACAGCATTTCCACTGTTGACATACTGTACTAGGACTAGGATAACAAATTCCTCTAACAGGACAAATTCTGATTTCTGCATCTTTTTGTGGGGGGCTGTGTTTGTGTAAAATTAAGGAGATGATGAGTGTAGCCACATGAAAATGGCAAAAAAGCGTGATTCTAACAAATTGCAACCACAGATAACAATTGGAAAGAGGAACTGTCCAGTAGACATGATAAAGTGTACCCCCAAATGAGGTACTGTATAGCTCTCATTCCTTAAGCTATCAAAGCCATGCTGTTCTTTGACCATTTGTGCATGCTAACTGTTTTTGGTAGAAAAACCAGCTGAGGGCTAAAGACAATATGGAAAATAAACTGGCTTGCTGTATAGTAGTCATTGTCAAGGAATTCAAACACTCCCTTCCCAGAGGGAAAAACATCAACCATGATCCTTGTCTAATATGATCCTCACACCCTGGACTCTTTCCTTACTTCATCTAGCCCCAAGTGACAGCACAAATCACTATTTTAGAGAAAAAGGGGTTATGATTTAAGAAGCAGACTTTTCTCTTTATTACACTAGCAAATAAATAACCAATACAAAACAGATTGTGTCATGCTTATAACATCTAATGTGACAAGCAACACTTAACTCATCAGTGCAAGTTTACAGGAAAAATCACAGCTACACAAAGTAATAGCTGCGTGACTGAGGACATCTGCAAAGCCTATCTAAATGACAGAAACAGCACTTGCCATTTATTCAAACTAAAAGTCAGACAGGACGTCAGTGACTCCTCCTCATTCAAGGTAGTGACCTGATCCTAGAGGTGGGGAACACCCATCATTTCTTATCACTGGTTATACTGGCTAGAACTGATGGGAATTGCAATACAGCAACACTTAAAGGACCACAACATTCCTCCCCTGTCTAAAGAAATATTAGACAAATTCATCCTATATCTTTCAATAAAATTCATTTCAGTGTACTTTGATGTTGCATTCTTTCCACTATACAGAAAGGTGAATATGTAAAACACATTTATACATTGTACTGCTCAATGATGCATCTTTGTACACCCACAATGGGAAATAGCCCTGTCAGTACGTACTTCCATTTTGTCATGGCAATGCAAGTGGAAATTGTACTGCTCAAATGAGATTAGTGATCCTCTTATGTTTATAGCAGGAACAACACATGGACAAAATATATCCAAAAGTAACTATACAAAAACTCTTTTTGCCATATACAATTACAACTCATCCAGCATGTTCTTTTCTTTATCATTAATGTATTCATTCAAATCTCTGGCTATCCCACCAATCTTTTCAACAACTGCTGTGAACATGCTCACACTGTCAAATTCAGTATGTGGAGAGATCTTGTAGCATCTTCAAGACTAACTGAAAGGAAGAAATTGGCAGCATGAGTTTTCGTAGACTTCAGTCTACTTCCTCAGATGCATTTGGGACAGCGGTCCCCAAACTTTGTCCTTTAAGAGATTTTGGACTTCAGCTACCAGAAGCCTTGGCCATGTTGGCCAATAATCTGGGATTGTGGGAGCTGAAGTCCAAAATCCCTTAAAGAGCACAGTTTGGGGACCACTGATGGGAGGAAGTAGACTGAAGTCTACGAAAACCCATGCTGCCAATTTCTTTCTTTCAGTTAGTCTCAAAAGTGCTACAAGACTTTTGAGCATACTGATTCTACAGACTAACATTGGTCTATCTTTGAACACAGTCAAACAGTTCTTAATCAAGCCACCATGAAAGCTCTTGTCTAAGCCAGAATTATTCAATAAAATATGTAGGAAAGATGATGTCTGGGCTGAAGACGCCACCCAGTGAAAATCCAACACCAGTTGCCACACTCCACCCAATGTAACACCAACACCATTCAATTGCCATTTACTCTGTGTTTACAGCATGTACAAGTATTCTGATGTTAGTTTAAGTCCTACAAGAAGACTGCAAAAGAAGAACTCTCTGGAAAATCATCTTGTCTGCACAGGATATTCCTGAGATTCAAGGGGCATGATGTTTCCTTTAAGAATGAAATATAACAGGGATTTGTTATTTCTGTTGCTGAACCATGCACATTACCATGCCTCTGAAGAAAAGTAAGATAATATTTAAGTCAGTTATACACACTGTTCTCATTAGTGTAATAAACAGCTACCACCAGATCCTCTTGTGTCAAATAAATCATGCAGCACAATGAGCTAGTTTGGTGACACCTAATCATTGGCTGAGTAATGACAGCAGAATGTCTGTGTTTCCCATTCAATTAAGTAACATATAGTGAAGAGTGCCTAAAACAGAAGGGCAACCACAAAATCACACTGTGCTTAATAGACGTATTTAATCCTAATCTAAAGGGAGAGTTAAGTGAACACTGTTCTTATTTTGATAGAAATGGCTCAGTATGATCAAGTGTGAAGCACAATAATTAGGCTGGACAAATACGGAAAAGAAATAGTATAATTCAAAGATGGCATGCAAGATTTTCTTGCATAACCCTAGTGATAAACATTTACTGTATACCTGCACCGATAGAAAGCTCTGGTAAGGTGGAGGTTGTCAGCCAGCCCTTAGGAGGCAGGGCTATATCTTCAACACATTGTCAAGCCTCCTGAGCCATCCATAAAAGTCCCACTGCAATACCTATTCAGCACACGATGCTGCCTTGTGCAGAATGTTCTATTTAAGCCATTATTATCTAGAATGAGATCTTCAGCAGCTGTATTTTCTCATTGCCTCATCTCTGTGTGTGTGTGTGCGTGCGTATATCTGAGTGAATGCCTTCAAGTCACTGGCCAACTTATATAGAGCCCATTAATTTCATAGGTTTTTCTTAGACAAGCAATACTCACAGGTATGTTTAGCCAGTCCCTGCCTCTGAAACATAGCCTACAACATCTGGTATTCATTGGCAGTCTCCCATCCAAATACTCACTACTTTGATGACTTAGCTTAGGCCCTCATAGCCTGCTACCTAACTGCCCAATGACTGAACTACAAACTACTGTTTAGTGTTACCAAACACATCATCAAATATCTCTGATTTCAGAAGTAATGTGCTTTACATTTCACGGACACTTTCATTTAACAGTATTTCTGTAACAACAAATTCATTTCAGAGATAATAAATATGAAGTCATATATTCTTCCAATTGATGTGTACTCCAATAGCTCCAATAACTAAGAAATAAAAATATCCCCCCCCCCCCGCAACACCTGAAATAGCCCCTGCTGCCTTACAGCTTAATATTTTGTTCATAAATATACAGGCCCATATCCCTTGCTTCCATTTTCATATTGGTGGTATTGATGGGTTTCGCCAACATTTAACCAGCAAAATATGAGCTGCTGTAAACGTATGGCATATCATTGTGTTGGCAGTAGGTTGCCTGGTTTTCCAGATAACTGTGTGGGTCTGCCAGGTTTGCAATAACTCCTGCTGTTTAAGAGTATATTACTGCTTCACTGTTGAAGATTTTTCTGGAACATAAAAATGTGGGAAACACTGCTGTATTTTTTTTAAAAAATTATTTGGCACCAAAAGAGAGAAAATGCCTGTGTGGGAAACAGGGGAGTGTGCCTGAAGGGCACCTCACAAATTGGAGTGCTGGGTTACAGAAGCAAAGAGAGATTTATCCTCATCTTTGGTTGAATCACCTTCTTAAGACTGGCTGGGACATTTGAGACAGACCTATATATAAATATAAAATAAATATCTAAAACCCATGCCTATATAAGACTCCTCAAAAGAGGGCATCTCAGGAAATTTACAGGACCCTATGAAATATTTCATGGGACCCCAGAATTCTCATGAGAAGCCCTTCTCTTGTGAAGCTTGAGGCAGGCCTTATGTAGGCCATAATTATGAAAAGTATCCCTAGATTATGTATCTCCAACACTCTTCTGTAGAGAACATTTTAAATAGTCTAACTGGAATGTAATGCCACATGCAAGATTTTATAGAAATTTTTGCTAGACTTTCCATCCAGTATTCCCTGGCATAAATTTGGCCACAGTTTATATAAATTACTCTAAATCTTGCACCTGTTTCTGTTTAGTCATCATCATATCACTAATATTACTCTTATTTTTAATTGTCTCTCATCCAGTACCTATGATCTCAGCATTACTTCTTAAGTGTGACAAATATATACATGGACACTGTACTACAATAAATAGCTTCCGTGGTGATGGCACAATGTACAGTGAATACAACCTGCTGTGCTGCCAGCTTCCTAGTTCTGTGCAGCAAAAAGGGAATATCAACCTTATGCCCTTTAGATTATAATGGAGAGACTGAGCTGATGCAAGACTCCTAATTTTCTTGGAGTCTGTCTTTATTAACAGCTTAAGTAGTTTTGGTATTTGAGAAAGTAAAGCCTCCTGTAAGTTGAGGTAGCAACTGAAGGAAAGTCTGAGCCCTGTGTCACCCAGAGAGGATGAAATCCTGTTTAACTCACATTTTCTTTTCCTCCAGTCATAATGTATTTATTTGGACAAAAGTGAGGGATAGTTAAGTAGGAGCTCAAATGGTTTCAAAGTGATTGCATGAGAAGATAAGTCATCCATAGCAAAAATATCTGGCTTTTTTCTACATCACTGCCCAACTGTCAAGCTTCGTTCCTCAGTTCTTTCCTTAAACTAAGAATGATTCACATGTTGATTTTTTGAAGGATTAGAACTTCAGATTGTGATTGTATTACCTTTATTTCAGATGGGAAATTTTTTTACCCACTTCCACATGATAAAAAAAAATCCTTTAAAACTGTTGTTTTACCTCAATGTGCTAATTTTGCAATATTTACCTAGAATGAATTACAAAGAATTCTTGTAAAGAGAATGTGAAAACAACCCCAACTTGAAAATTCATTATATATTATGTAACAAAAAATAAAATAAAATAGGGACATCAATATGTGAACACTCTGGTAGAGTTGCCATATAGAAACTTAAAAATATCCCCATCCCCTCATTCTCTACCTTATCGCATCAGATCTACTTGGATCCTTCTTTTTCTACTTAAAGCCTTCCTGTTTCATTAAATGGGAATAATCTTACTGGGAAGATTATTTTTATGTGGTGAAAGTATTCCATGTTTTAGTAGAATTTGTTCACCTGCTGAGCCTCTTTCCATTTTTAGGCTGTTGGATATATATATATATATATATTTCTTTTTAGCACTATTTTGTTTTTAATTGTTGGAAGAGAGACTGAGCAATAGAAACACATTGTAAAGTTTGGCTTTAAAGTTTTATGAATGTATACTTTCCAATATAAAGAAAATGATGCAGACATAATTTTTCCTGCCCTCTCCCTTTGTTGTCTCTTTACCTACCTTTTCTTTTCTTTTTTGCTACTCTGCAGAAAATTTCATCAAGTGCTAGGGGGCTTAGAGGCACCTCTTCTGCTAGCTGCAATTGTGTTTTCTGTAAAAATGGAATGCAATCAAGACTGCTGTCTGACCTTACATGCCTTTGGACTCATTCTGGGATTATAGTGCCCGTTAGCACCAAAACCTTATTGCATACACAGATTAGCTCTCCAGTGAAGCTGAGGGCTACTACAGCCCCATGGGAAGAAAGAAGGGGAACCCAGAAGGGGAGGAGACAGCAGCGGCCTCTGAGCTGCCACCCTGTCAAGCTGGAAAGAGAGGCTCTGTCCACATCCACGGACCTCCCAAAATCATCAGAAAAGCACTATTAAGCTTTCACACCAGAAATCATACGTGACAGAAGCCGTAAAGCATGTCATTACTGGATTTTTTTCACTAAGCAAAGATTAACATTTAATACAGTCCGTCCCCCCCACATGACAACACCGGAAGAGTCACAATGTCATGAGTGAGAAGGCAATTCAATTGCATGCTCTGCCATGAAAACCCACTCAGTGACCTTGGGTGAGTCACACACACTCAGCCCCATTCCCGCCACCCCCACCTCGCATGATAGGGTTGTCTTAGGGTCCCCTAAGTTGAAAGCAACTTGAATGCATACCACAACAAAGTGTACTTTACTGGCCCTCCACTGGCTGCCTATCAGCTTCCGGGCCCAGTACAAGGTGTTATCACCTTTAAAGCCCTAAATGGCTTGGGTCCAAACTATCTTAGAGACCGCCTCCTCCCGTACAATCCTCCCCGCGCTCTCCAGTCCTCTGGGAGGAACTTACTGCAGCCTCTAAAATCTAGGCTTGCGGCAACCTCCCAGAGGGCGTTCTCTGCTGTCGCCCCCAAACTCTGGAACGACCTGCCGGATGAGATCCGTCAGATAACATCATTAGACAGCTTTAAAAAAGCGGTCAAGACGGATCTCTTCCGGCAGGCCTTTCCAGATTAACCATCCCGGCCCAGGTTCCCAGGTTCCCTGATTCCCTCATTCCTCCCGTGGCCCCATCTTAGAGATGGTTGAGGATCAACAGAGGGATATCAGGGTTTTTAGTTTTAATTGCTGTTTTTATCCTTGATATTGTATTTTTAATATGTTATACTATTTAATACTGTCTTAAGGGGGGGAGGGATAAAGTGTTTTTAATTGTCATATCTTATATTTTACTGTTGTTAACCGCCCGGATTGGTTTGCCAGAGGGCGGTATACAAATAAATATTATTATTATTATTATTATTATTATTATTATTATTAAAGATCCTAAGTAAGGATCAGAGAAGGTACAGTTCCATCAATGGCTGTTTCCCCAGCACTTATAAGATATCTCCAGATTGCTAGCTTCTCACTTGGTGATAAATACAAAACCTTGTCTGTGATCAGAGATACTCACAGAATAGTCAAACAGGGAAAGAAATGTTACTTGATTAATTGTATGAGTTTAAACACATTGATAAATACATAATAAATCCATGAAATTAACACCAGTTTGTCTCTTGCCAAATGATAAGTCTAGAGAAAAGCATGTACATATTGCAGAAGGCACATTTCCAGAAGAATGTGCCTTCTGCAATATGTACCTGCTTTTCTCTAGACTTATCATTTGGCTAGAGACAAACTGAAGTTAATTCATTCCTCCATGAATAAAGAAGTGTCCATAAGATGTCACTCGTTGCCACTGGGCAGCTTTTGTACATTTTCATCTTTAAAATAATTTAGTCTTTAAAAACTGTGCTAGCTTAGTTAGAGGCCACCTTGTCTATTGGCCAAAATCTTCTAAAGTTTTTAATTAAACTGATTAGTCAGCTGAATGCTGTGGCCTAGTACTTGCTTTATGTAATATTCTAGAATATCCAGTCTTTTGGACTTCATCAATATGCACAGAATATGCCTATCTATCCTCTCTCTCTCTCTCCCTCTCTCTCTCCCTCTCTCCTATTCTCTCTGCTATCTTGAAATCAAACTGTGAATGGCAGTGAATATTAAGCACTCCTGTTGAACTAAACTAGAAATAGTAGTAAAAACATTCAACTGAGCAATGGACTGGATTAGTACAAAATTTTGAACTTTCTGATTAAAAAGTGGAGTATGAGAAGGGTTTTTATGAAGTTGCCACATGAGAAAATGGGTCATACTGCACTTCTGTAAAACAGGGATGTTGATTCCTTTGTATCAAGAACTTCTGGAGGTGTCTGTGAAAGGCAATATTATCTTCAGTATATACTCAACAATACTTCTGACCTACATGACTAAGCTTTAATCATTTATGTGCACCCTATAAAGGAGTGTTGCTACACTTTTGGAAAAAATAATAGAAATAGCACCTGAGTGGGTACTTTGGTTTAGAAAACATTTTTATCAAGAATGTGGCTATGGACAGGTTTTTGCCAGCAACTCACGCATGACTGTATAAATTATTTATAACATGTATAAGATACAGTTGCTATTGCAAACTTAAGACACATGGAAGTAGGAGAGCCTTAAATAATTAAACAAGCAAAGATAGAAATGAAAACACACACACACACCTAGATGACATCTCTATTGCTGGTTTATTCCTAATTCATTTTGGCTCTTAAACAACTTAATAAGTGAGGGAAAATATCATAAGATAGCCAAGTAAAAGTAAATGAATAATAGAATAACTCAAAATGGGGTTCTCCCCCTGTCAGGAGTGCTTTGATTGTGTATTTCTGCATGGTAGGGGTTTGGGCTGGATGGACCTTGTGGGCTCTTCCAATTCTATTGCTCTATGATTCTGTTTTATTGTTCAGGGAAGTGTAATCATTCTGGTGACCAAATTGCTCAAAAACATTCACTAGAGACATGAGTGAAAATGCTTCTACCCTCAGTCCAGTTCAATATGGTACACTGCTTGCTGCCACTTAACTATACAGGCTGAATTCCCCTTATCCAAAATGCTTGGGACCAGAGGTGCTGTGGATTTCAGATTTTTTCCAAAGCAATGGTGCTGGCAGTTGTGTCTCATAAGTCTCAGGGTATATGTTCTAGACCGCTTCCATACACTCCCTTGGCTTTCCTACACTCCTTCCATGCTATTTAGATGCCGGTATGTGATGTGTTAAAGTGGAGTATCTGGACTTGTTTTTGCTCTGCATTTTAGCCCTGGAGTGTGGCTTTGTTTCAGTTTCCTCCTGGCTTGTCATATAAAAAATAGGCTTTAAGTCGGTTTGAAGCTGCTTTATTTTGCCAGAGGGAGCCACCCTTCAAAATTAGTATCATTTAGATAGATTATAGAAGTCTATTCAGGAGAGCTTTCCTTCCATTAGAGGACAAAACAGCTTTCATCTTTATGTTACAAATTACTGCAGACTATATAGTCCCTGTGCTGCATATACAGTTGGCAAAGGAGCTGATGACAACATACGGTCCTGGAGGACTCCAGAAGCAGTTCTAAATTAAAAGCTCATCCCATATAAAGGAATATAGCCCTATTCAGAATAAGGTAGTTGTGCATTCTATCAGAAAAAGGACTTCCTCCTCAGCCATCTCAGAAGATTTTTAAATACATGCACAGTATTGTAAAGAAATTTAAGCTTACAGTTGTTGAAGATAAGCAAGTAAATGTTTAATACAGACAAGAAAAACAACAATAATGCAGAGAAAAGCTGACAACAATAACTCGCAATCGAAACTGTAAATTCAGAACACATTCCTCCAAGATCTGGCCTGCCAAGGGCAATGAGTCCTAACATATGAAAAGAATAAAAGGCCACAAGGTCTTTTCAATTGAGTTGTTTTTGTGTCAATTGAGTTTTTGTCAATTTCTCTGACAATGCAAGAGTCCACACACAATCCTTGAATGATTAAGTCTTTTAGATCATTCCATTTTCTAGAGGATCTCAGAAGATGTTTTAATTGATTAACAATTGCCATTTTATCTGCTTTTTCACTGCAGTATACATCATGAGAAATGTAAATTTCTCAGCAGGAGAGCCCTGACAGAATCTTTAGTTACTGTTCTTGCTTGGAAAGAAGAGGTTAACAAAAGGCCCTTGTCTGTGTCTTGACTTCTATGGTGTTGGGAAGAAAGGCAATGTCATTTCTATGGCACTGAGAGGAAAGGCAATGTATTCTGCTCGGCGCAGAATACGGCTCCTGTTAAAAACTAGCTGCTCCTCAGAATGATAGCATATTTCCTGGGTGCCACAAACATGTGCTACAAGTTCCATAATAGAACACATGTAAATGCTCAGACCTAAAAAAGCTGCTAAAAACTAAGATTTTTATTATCTTCACAGTATTTCCCCCTGAGTCCTGATAAATCTTATGAGTCATTTAAGGGATTATGCTCTGTGAATGATTTCCCATATTTCAAAGATTCTGTCAGTACTCCCTCTCTTCTAACACCAGAGGAATGTAAGCATAATAAGTGGGTTGTAATGCTATCTTCCCTGTGTGCTTACTAACGCATTTATCCTTTCTTTTACTTATTATGCAACTTTTACAGCCCACTTCCTATTGAGAGGCAAGTTAGTTACAGCTATCGTTTATGGTTGAGACTAGATTTAAGCAGAAATGTTTAGTATCTTCATTTATAACTACAGACATGTCTACTAAAAAAACCTAGTTAGTAGAATATTCTAAATCAGAGTGGGCAAATGGAGGCCTGAAGGCTGCACAATTGCAATTCTCCAGGGTCAGACCTCTTGCAGCCTCTAAGCCCTTGCAACACCCAAATATTTTTGGTTGAAAATCACCCTAAACCAGTAAAACAAAACAAAACAAAACATCTATCCATGTTTAAACCTCCCCAACAACAACAACATCTGACAAAAACGTCTGAACTGGGAAACTGTAAGTGAACCAAGTGGGAGATGCCCCCATGTACTCTGCTATTGATCACCCTGGTTTGCACACACTCCATTTGAGCTAATATAATTACAATATGTTGGTCTATGACTGTAAATAAATGATGATGAATATAATTACTCTTTAAGTTAAGTGCCATTCCCAAGCAAGAAAGAATAAGGCAGATTTGATATCCTGGCTATCACATACGTAACTGGAAGAATTCTTTTTTTTTTAAATCTCATAACACTTTAGCAGTACCACCATTTCTAAACATTTTACTATTAAACTGCGTGTGTGTGTGTTGTGTGCCATCAAGTGGTTTCCAACTTATGGTGACCCTAATGTGAACCTATCACAGAGTCTTCCTGGCAAGTTTCTTCAGAGAAGGTTTGCCATTACCATCCTCTGAGGCTGAGAGACTGAGACTTGACCAAGGTCACCCAGTGAGTTTTTATGGCTGAGTGAAGATTTAAACCCTGTTCTCTAGAGTCATACTCCAACACTCAAACCACTACACCATGCTGTGACTCTCCAATTTATTTAATTCACTTGCTTTACTACAATTTCTGTAAGAGGTTGTACAGTGCTACTCAAAAGTGCTGGTCACTGTATCAGTGCTGATCTTCAAATCTATTAGCTACCAGTTCCCAGGAGTGAGCAACAGTGAGTTTCTAGAAAATAAACTATTGATGTCAATGGGCACAAATATAGTACTGGTCCCTGGCACATTGGTGTGTGAGTATGCTGGTGGTTCTTGCACATCAGGTTGCCTGAGAAGCACTTGTATATATCAAGTCAGTGGCTGGACTTGCACATCATGATAAACTAGGACTCTTACAAATGCTGTCTATTTGGTATACAGTTGGCCTTGCGTTTTTGCGGGGAATCCGTTCCAGACCCTCCCCCTCATGAAAATGGAGTCTTGCACATATTCAAGCCCCAAAGGTTTGAATGGGGCGCGAGCCCGTGCATATGTATGGAGCACACCCCACTGAAAATAGTGCAGGTCACCCCTCCATGGATTTTCAAGGTCGCGGATCCCAGATCCGTGAGTTAGGAGGGGCAACCGTATTAATATCCCTTCTATAAAACACATGCAGTGTCTTAAGGTGAGGGCTATTACATGTGTTATTTAAAGCCAGATATCTTTTAAATATAACAAGATAATCCAGAATGAAGAAATAAAATTTCTTTAAAAATAAAAAAGAAATAAATCAGAGTACACTGGCACAAGTCATTGATGTATTAATGAAATACATGGGTATTAACGTAAAACACAATCCAGCACACAATTACAGTTGCTGTTGTATGCCTTCAAATAGTTTCTGATTTATGGAGACCCTAAGGCAAAGCTATCATGGGATTTGTTTGCAAACTTCTTCAGAGGGGGTTTGCCATTGCCCTCTTCTGAGGCTGAGAGAGAGAGACTTGCCCAAGGTCACCGAGTACATATTTGAACCCTGGTCTCCTGAGTCATACTGCAATGCACAAACCATGCTGGCTGTTCCAATTTGCATAGGAGAAAAGGCATAAAAATCAAAATAATACTCAGAGAGAAAATAATAGTGGAGTAATAATTTTTTTCTGCATATCTCCAGAAAGCTACATTGATAAAATACATATCCATTCCTAAAGCCTAGTTTGATGGCTAATCCAGTGCCACTAAGGTAGTTCCCAGATGTGAAGATTTTTACAATATTCTAGTTAGAAAGGAATTTTTGCATAGCATTTTGAAATCCCCTTTGACCACTGGAAATTTAGATCACTGAGTGACGATACTGATAGCTGAGTGATGATACAAAACCTCAAGAACATTTACTAAAACCTACAGATTTTTTTGTGTTTATTAAAATAATGAAGGCTTGTATTAGTAGACTGCTTAGGAGAAAGATTCCTCATGTCTCATTTTGTAATACTGATAAGAGCAAGCAATTGTACAAAAAAACTGTTATGACATTATCAGTATAATCCCCCACACATTTACTTGTGAAGAAGCTGTGCTGAGCAAAATTTGATTCTTCATGAAGTAAATCCCTAGGATTGGACCATACTGAGAAATGTGACATTTAATACTTCAAACATTTTGTGAAAACATGTCAAACAAATCTTTTGCATTCTCTGCCTAACTTTTGATTTGCTTTTAATTTAAAACCTTATCAATATGTTTCACAAAATAAAGCAGTAGCTGAGATTTTACATATGCATCATAAAGCTGGATTACTAAACTTTTCTCAAATTTGCTATCATCCACGGAATGTCTAGCATAGGTTTATAATGGTTCAAGCTTTTTAGAGAAACAACACACATCCAAATATTTCAGTTTCAATATGTCCTAATATTCTTCCATAATTCTTCTATTTGTAATTCTTCTCTCTTCTTTCATGCTGAATAAAATCAACAGCAATTGCTTTGCACTGACTGTAATTTCTATCTTCTCTTTTTCTTCCTACCATCAAATAAATAAATAAATAAATGGAAAAAATAAAAAGGAAAAAGAATGATTGGACACAGATCGGCAAATCTTACCTTTAGTAGAGTGAAGTTTTAATGAAAATATCCTAAAGAGCAGAGTGAAGAAGGACAGTGAGTTTTGCTATAATTCTGTGGCAATAAATCCCTAACTAAAAATAATGTGTATCTTGAAAGTTTTCTGCATATGCTGAGACAGAATAGAGCATTATACTTCTACTAATGCAAGGTCCAGAAGAAGAATAAAGAACAAGAGAGTTGCTGGTCCTTGAAGAAAACAGTGTCTGTGCACAGTAACTATTTAAAGGCTTGATGCCTTAAGGATAAATGCTTGGCCTGTGTCAGAACTTAAAACCTTTCATGCACTTCCTAAGAAAAGAAATAAAAGCTTAATCAGCTCCCAGTAGCCCTGGAGATTCATAAGAGCCCCTGTTAGAGTGAGACAACAAAGACAAAAATGATTTGTTCATTTTATACTAGAAGGCTATAAGTCATTCTTGATTAACTTTTTTAAAAAACACACAACAACAACATGGTACAATGAAAAGACTCTCTGTATCAGTAATGTCCTGCCCAGAATGCTTGTGTAAAATGTAATACATAAAAGATGAAAAGACAGAAAACACTTGAGAAGAACAATAGGAAAAAACCCCCAAACATTTATGATAACATTTATGATAACACTTAACCAGGTAAATCTTTTAAAACTACAAAGGTGCTCATGCTAGATTTGTGCCACAGATATATTTCTCAAAGCAGGGGCTGGTTAAGGCATGGTGAAGCAGCTGCTTTAGGCAGCTCATTTTGGATGACATGAGAGGACACCACATTGTTTCATATTTAATATTGTTGTTGTAATAGTAGTTGTTATTTTACTGCCAGGAAGCAGAAAGGGTCCCATGAGTCAAAATAACTTGGCTGGCCAGAGCTATGATGAATTTTGGAGCAGGAGGGTGCTATTTGCTGAGGTGTCTCAGGCACTCTTTTGGTCTTTTGCTGCTCTTCCAAAGGCAGCAAAATATCTTGGAATGGTCCAGAAAACAACAACATTAAAACACAAATTTAACTGTCTTCTCCAAAAATTTAACTTCTATCAGTGGCAACAATATTCTGAACATCTGATGTGCAAATTAATTCAAAATTATTGTTTTGGTTTGGAAAAGACTAAAGTTTTAGATATTACCACAGAAGGAATGCATGGAAAATTGTGCACATAATGATGTACGTAAAGATATGATTCAAGAACTTTCTAGAATATAGAACTGTAAACATCTGGATCTGTGTGGGACAGCAGAACAAATAAAAGCCTTTGTGCTGTGGAAAACCTGGCCTATTCATATAGAAAGGCTGGAACAGCATTCCCCCCAGAAAATTCCCCCAGAAAAAAACAAAAACAGTATTGTTGAGTACTATATGGGAAGAGAAAGTGATGGTTTTGTATACAGTCTCATTATTCCAGAGATGCTTGTGTGCATGCCCATTAAATTGTGCAAACTGTTCAGTAGCATTTATCACCATGCACAATCCCCTGATTAGAACTGAAAGATTCAGATTCACATGAGGCATAAGCTTGAAGGTGAATCTTTTTACAGATTCACAGCAGAATGTAAAAAGGCTTTCAGAATATTGCAGCTTCAAGGAAGGACTTAAGAGTTAAATTTGCATGTGGGGGGCACATAGAAAGTACACAAAAAGATTTTGAACTGGAAGAACATCTTACTTTACAACACATAGCAACTAGAATGGCAATGAAATGACATCTAAAAATATTGTGGACTGAAACAGGTGTGCACACAATGGCTGCTGAGCAAAACAAGGGACAAAGTGTTCATGGCATGGAGAAGGATTTAATTTCCATGATGAATATTCACATCACTAGAAAAAGTGCCAACATTTAAGCCTTTTACAAAAACAGTAGTACCACCAGGATGACAGCACTGTAATGTTATAGTCCATGTCCAGCTGTAAATGGCATTGTATTCAGTCCTAGACAGTCTGCTATGATGTTGCCCTAGATCAGTGGTTCTTAACCTTTTCTTTACCAGGGATCCCTTTTAAATATCTTTTGTTGATGGGGAACCACAAGACATAACTCAAGATTTAAAACCATGATGATGATACCTGAACACTGAGCCATTAACAATCACATCATCCATTAACAGTCATACTGTCCACCTCCCCTTAGAGATGTTGAGGGGGGAAGGAAGACTTTTCTCCTGCTTCTTCCTCCCACTTTGCAGCTGGAGTGGATTGAACAGCAATGTGCAGGTTCAGCCAGCCAGGGTTTTCCTAGGCTCCTGTTACATAGCTTCTCCTCTGCAGAGAAGGGGTAGGCTGAGTAGTTAAGTGATTCAGCAGCTTTTGCCCTTCTCTCTCCCTCCCTACCCTTCTTTCCAGAGGAAAGATGAGACACCTCAAACAAGGACCCAAGGCAATATAATGGAGGTGGGGGGCACACAGGCCAGTCAGCCTTACTGCCTTAGTCTTGCCTCCTGTCATGCAACCACTCCACTGCAGGAGGGAGGTGGTCTGAGCAACCTTCAAGCCATCGTGGACCCCTCTGTGAGGTTACTGTGCCCCCTGGGGTCTGCGGATCACAGGTTAAAAATCACTGCCCTGGATTGTTCTTGGCAATAAAGGTATTCTTCTGTTAGGCAGCCACTGTAGTCCGGACTCTTTTCTCAAACACCTGACAAGCACAGAATTGATGAGGCACTAGAGCTCCCTGGCTAAAATTCTCCCTATATGTCAAATAATAATAAATAAAAATATTTTTTTATTTGTATCCCGCTTCTCTATCAAGGGCCTGCTACATATGGGCCCTCTGTGACGCCCTAGGTTGCCTGGGGCGGAGCGCCCACACACCCCACAACCCTAACACATGACAAGGGCATAATAATGGTGACGTCCTGTATACCTGGGCACCGCCATGGTTCTGTAAGCATCGCGTGGTGTCTGCATGGCACCGCGTGGTGCTTACGTAACGAGTGGGCCAGTGGCACACTTGTTACGCCGCCCTTGCGGCGTAAAAGAACCCAATTTTCACAGGTTCTTTTTCTGCGGGAGGGAAGCCAGCAGGCCGCTGTTTTTCGGCAGTCTGTACTGCACCAAATACCTGATTCCATAGGATGTTGCCATGGGAATTAAAGTGGCACTATAATTACTTAATGTGAATGGACTCCTGGGTTCAAATTCAGTTCAGTCATGGAAATCCACTTGATGACCATGGGCAAGTCACATTTTCTCAGTCTTAGAGGAAGTGGCAAACCTCCTTGGACTAAGAAAATCCTATGATAGGGCTGATATAATCCAAACTTAACTATTTTAAAAGTTTCCCTTTAAACTAGAGATATATATCATTGTTTTACTGCCTTGGATCATTAAAAAGTTAGTGCTTAACCACAAATCTTTTTTCAAACATAAAACCAACCATGCAAGGAAAGAATATATCCGGAGCATGAGAAAAATGAAGAAAGAATGCTTAATATGTAGTACCACTATGTGAATAATAATAATAATAATAATAATAATAATAATAATAATAATAATAATAATAAATGATTTGAAGGACCAATGTCCTAGGTTGCTCTTTTGTTTGTTACAGAAGAGTTGCTAAATTTTTCAGTCATGAAGAAATGGCCAATTTAATCTGAAATAAGTGAAACTTCACTGACTGTAAAGATCACCTTGACAAATTAATTTACTTATTAAAATTGGCTTCAAAATAATTCAGCTATTGGGTGCTTTATTATTGGATGCTTGAAGTTTATATACAGTATTCCATTATTAAGATAGTTTTTAAAAATGTGCGTGTAGCATTATATCAAAAGTGAAGAAATTGTGTGACACAGAGAAGTGATCCACAGCACATAATATACTTATGACATGGAAGTTCCATAATGCAGACAGGTTTTCAAAAGAGCAATAATGGAAAGTTGATGTTCATCACAAGCAAGGTTAACAAACAGGAGGCAGCTATTTACATGTTTGTATTCTTTCTTAATTCCAAATGAAAGTATTGATTTTAGTTAACTTAGCCATGAATTTTTCTGTAAAATTAACAAATTGTCCACATTCATTCATGAATTACATGATAAGTGTCGCTCAGTGTCACTTATAAGAGATGTCCCTCATTTGTGAGCTAGAAAGCTTGTCCCTTATAACACTGGCAGCTGTCCCTTATTATAAGGGATATTCGCTATTTAAGGTTTGGAAAGCTTTTTCTTATATACAGACTGAATGAGATGCTAAATACATACCAACATTTCACAGATGAAAACAGATACACATGTGGTGAGGCAACATCAGTGTGCAAGATATTGGGCTAGAGAAGAGAGGCTGCTTTTGCAGTTTGCTTTTGCTGAAGTCTACAGGAAAGGACAAAATACTTCCTGCACTCTCTTCTCCAGTCCACTAAATTAATTGAGTGCAAACTAATTTTAAAGTCTGAACTCAATTTTCAGCAAGTCAAGTTAGCACAGGTCTAAGGGGAGAAATGGGAAGAGGAGAGACACTGAAACATTTTTAAAGCAATATTCATTTATTTATTTATTTATTTAAATGAGGTATTTATACCCTGCCCTTCAGCCCTAATAGGATAGTTGGAGGACATGTGGGGGATCCTGCATTTTGTGTGTGTGTGTAGGCCCTTCATAAAGACAGAAATATGTGTGCCATACAATTTGATACTACTTCCTGAATGTCAACCCTGAAGTCGAGAATTTTAATTGTCCCTTATTGCTGTTTTGAAAACCTGGTAACACTATATATAATACACACATCTCCACTACTCCAAATACAGGAATTTTTGGCATCTTTTTCAGTCTATGCGAAAGAAAATGCTTTCCAAACGTCAAATAGGGGGGATCCTTATAATGAAAGCCATCTGTCAGTCCTGTAATGGACAAGCTGCCTGACCCTTAACTAAGGAACTTCCCTTATAAGGGACACCTGTCAACCCTAGTGCCCCAAGGCCAGGGATGGAGGAGATGTATTGCTCCCTGAAATATCTAAGAGGGCCTCACACACCCTTGTGTCCTCTTAAATTTTAAAAATGTTTCAAGTTCTTTTAACTCCAAATACCCCATACACTCCCTGTGGGGCACAATTTTGCCTCTCCGGGCTTGACAGAGCTCTTTGTTCTACAATCATGTTGTTACATTCAACTTCCAATTTACTGCCTTAATAGATAAAGGCCTCTCCCAGGCCCAAAATAGCCCAGAGTGTTCAAAATATGGGTCAACTGGCCTAACATAACCTCCTAAAACCAATTTGTTTCAGTTAAAAGGGAGGGGGTTGGGAAGTCTGGGAACACAAAAATATCCATGAACCACACTGTCCCCACACTTGTAATTTTTTTTTAAAAAAAAACAATTTTAAAAATATAATTTTAAGGTCTGAATTTTAGATTTCTCCACACCATAGGATTTTGATATTGTACTATTTATATTTTTTACTATTATATTTTTATCATAAATTGCATTGAAGAGTAACATTAGCAAAAAGGCAGTACTTCTTCCCATTGTTGATGAAACAGATTGAAGTGGCAGGGATCATGAAGGACCTACGACTAGATAAGCTAATAAGGAACAGTCCCAAAATTTCTAATAAACTTGAGGAGTGGTCTGAGCTTAGTGAATTCCTTTCTGAGCACCCAATATCATACTTCAATACTATTCTCAATACAGATATGTCTGAACTCTGAATTAATAGCTCAAACAGGTATCTAATTTCTCCTGTTGTGCTCTTGTTCTAAAATAAACTATTTGATAATATGACTAAGAAACCTTGTTATTTTTATTTCAACAACAAATCCACTACTTTTTAAAGGAACTGTTTATTGTACTTGTAGTTATTCTTTGCAATTCCATACTATCCCCCCCCCCCCCGATCTATAAAACATATGCTGGATTCTAAGCATACCATACATATATTTCTCCTTTCATTCTGCTACTCAAGTTTTGCTTACAGTGGCTTACCCACCATCTTGACAGCTGTCCCTGCAGCTGGTTACTCCTCTTTCTTTCTTTCTTTCTTTCTTTCTGTCCACAGTAACATCCATTTCATTGTGCAACTGTCCTAGTACACCCAATTTTTTAAACCACTTTTGTTCTTAGCATTGCCAGTTTAAAGTCTTCAAATAGTATAGTTCACCACCAGAGCTGACAATCCTTCTTAATTTTTCATTGAGTTGTCTGAAAACACAATTTCTTCTAAGAATCAAGTGTCATAAGCTTCCTACTCATAAGGAATTTCACAGCTATAATACTAAATAGAAGAATAACCAAATCAATGTGACTTAATTAATGGATTGAAAGCAGGATTTTCCATTTGCTGTCTTGGAAATTGCATCTGCATGATTTTCAGTGATCCATCACTTTCTCCAATACCATATCTCCAACCCCATTCCACAGGGCTTCCCAACCCTCTGTGCACAGTGAGTGGGCTGGAGGGATTAGTTTACTGAGGAGAGAGGAATTTGCTTCAGCTGCACATGCCTAATCTTGATGCAACACAATGCACTGACCATTCTTATCTCTTCTCTCGTTTTACTAGGTGCAGCATCTTATTATAAAATCCATTGTAATATT
This sequence comes from Sceloporus undulatus, assembly GCF_019175285.1. Lineage (NCBI taxonomy): Eukaryota > Metazoa > Chordata > Lepidosauria > Squamata > Phrynosomatidae > Sceloporus > Sceloporus undulatus. Next base: position 757,216 of record NW_024802937.1, read on the forward strand.
CAAAATATTGCTGCTCCTGGGAGTAAATAATACAGACCTTTGTTGTTGTTCAAGTGTCTCTCATTAATTGTTTTCTTCTTTACAATACTTTTCAAACAATGTTTCATATCTAGTTATACAGTACTTGCAGCAGTGTCACTGCAGCATAAGTAATACTGGGCCTTACTATTTATTCTCTGGATCTTACCGTCTGACGATTTTGTTTTAATTGTCTCAATGCCTGTGTGCATCTTTACTTATCTGTATTTTATTTCTATTTCTATTAACTTTTTTTCTTGGCAATTCTGATTCCCAGTAAGTGGTACATTCTTTATTCCAGAACATATTTTAACATAACACTTGGAGTTCCAGAACATATTCAGGCATATAAATATGTTCAGTAGTTAACAATATAGCTATAAACTATTATATATATTATAAGATTGAAATATTAGCTATATGGAAATAATTATATATACAGCCGCCCCTCCTTTTTCACGGGGGATCCATTCCGGACCCCCTTGTGAAAATGGAGTTTCGCATATATTCAAGCCACAATGGCTTGAATACAGGCATGGGCACATGGGCATACTCCCATTCATTCTCCCTCCATTCATCTCTCGCTCATAAGCGAGGGACGCGATTCCGAAGACTGAGAGAACAAGGATACTCAGTTATGATTCTTAAGAGCTACCTGAATCCACAGTTGAATGCACATATATTAAATAAGATAGGATCCAGGAAACTCATCATATCCTCCTTACTTCTAAAGTTGGGAAGAAGGGATGTTATTTTTCCATAATTATACCCATGGAATCAACCCATTAGTACATCCTGTATTCACAAGTATAATTTCTAAGACTTTTTCATAGTACTATCATTGTCTTAAGAACAGCTGACTATTTATTTCAATATTAACAGCTAAAACTCAATGTGATGCACCATGTCTCCATGCTCTATATTTGGAGCAGGTCATGGTCTGAATCATATGGGTTTATTGGCATTGCATTTGATGCTGGAAGGAGCCTGCTTTAGCCAAAACGGTTAACTTGAAGGCATTTTGATCATTTCTAGTCCAGAAAAGCCCCTAGCCACTTTCAATATTCCATTAAACAAAACAGCACTAATGTATACTGGTTTACACAACAGTTTTCAATGAAGCAGGCATTTTATTTACATACAGGAAAGTTACAAAATGATAACCCAATGCTTCCTTAATTTTTCCAAGAAAAGGTTACTGAGTGTAGCTTAGAGAAAATGCTCAAGAGAGGTGGATCAAAGAAGGGAAAAGCTAAAAACTTGATAAGCTATCATGTTACAGATGGGGTTGCTGGCAACACACTTGGCCTAATTGCAGTGACAGTCACATTAATCATCATAATTGTAGACAAGGTTTTTAAAACACTCTGCAGTGCTGATGATCAAAATGTGAAAGAGTTCCTTAAAAACTCATGAACTGTTGCCTGATCCAATGAAAATTCTTTCCAAATAACATTTGGAAGTAGACCACTGAAGGGGAACATTCCTTTTATTCAGTTTAGCAGGGGCTGAAGTCCCCAGGGCGGACAACTGCGCCTATTACTGGTTGTTTCCTTCCTTTCCAAAATGGTTTGGCAAGGAAAGAAAGGGGAATAATTACAGCAGTTTTGATTTCCAGGTAAGCCTTTGCAGTGGACTAAATTCTTTTAGTAGGACTGTTGTTGTTCTCTGATCTCCAGAAGGAAGGTACAAGTGCTGTAACCAGAAGTTTGGCTGGTGGATGTGGTGGTTGGGACCATGAAGCAGAGTCAACTAGAATTTGTTGGACACAGTAAGTGTCCGAATTCCATGCTGTTAGGCCATATATTTACAAATCTGAATAAGGGTATGCCAAACTAGGCTTGACACTACATGTATGAACGCTTTCATTGTTCCTAGCTGGTCCCTGTTGCAATAATGTTCTAACAGTCTAATTGGTCTTGGAAGTTGTAAATTCCTCCTTTAAAAGAGGCAGTAGTTGGGTTGCTCCCGGAAAAAGAAAAAGAAAACAACAACCTGGGTTGTGTAGACATGGATAATTTTAGGCTGGTTGCACACATTACTTTCTTGAACACAGTATTTGAATGAGTGGTTGTTAGCCAACCTTAATAACTATTGGGGGAGGGGTAACTATGGTAATTTTCTAGATTTATTAGACTTTAAGGTTGGTTTTAAAGAAGCAAGATGGGCAAAGTCCATGGGCCACGTGCAAGCCAAATCCCTTTCTATGGCTCCTCCTCAATTACTCAAGAAAGAAAATAAATTGCACTCTCTGATCCAAAAGACAGTGACAAACTTCTAAGCACAGTCAATTAGTTTGTCAGTTACCAGTCAAGAGGAAACCTTGGCTGGAATTCACTTGGGCACTTACAAATGTGCAACCACTATAGTTACATAGCTTACAAAGTGACTCCTCCCCACCTACACTTACCAGGTAGTAACCATTGTGATCGATAGAGGCATGTTCCCCAGTCAATCGGTAAGCAACCAACTGATGGTCTCACCCTCCTTGACCAATCTCTCTTTGTACCAAAGATTGCTCCAGGAAGAGAGTTGGGAACACCACTTAGCTACTTCCTGACTAACAGGTGGATAGATCCCTATCGATCGCAGTGGCTGATGCCCAGTAAAACAATTAAATCAAATTTCTATTTTAAAATACTCTTGTTAAAAATGCAGGTAAAATAAGTTTTTAAAAAAGAAATGCATATAAAACAATGAAACAGAAACAACACCCAATGTTAAAAGCTTGGTCTTCCACATTATATTAAAACCAAAAGTTCCAGTAAATAAAAAGGCCTGTAGCTGCTAGCAGAAAGACAGCAGGGAGAGGTTCAAACAGACCTCTCATGGAAGGGAGTTCCACAGCCCAGGAACAGTCATAGAGAAGGCTCTTTCTCATGCCCTCACCAGATGTGCTTGTGATTAGTGGTGATATTGAGAAAAAGCCCCCCTCTGCAGATCTTAGAGCTTGGCAGGTTTATATAGATACATACGGTTTTTCAAATAGTCTGGGAGCTGTATTTCAGAGGAAGAAATAGGCAAAACCACCTCTGAGTATTCCTTACCTAAGGAAATCCTATGAATACAGGGGACTTGAAGGCACATATTCATGAATACAAATACAAATACAATTTATTGAGTAGCCCAAGGGCCGTTTCACAATACTAGTAACATAATAAAAAGCAGTATCACACAGCTATATATAAAATGTAAATATAGTGCACTAGGCAATTAGAGGGTGAACCAATTGAACAAGTAAAGTCCTTTTCTTATCTTGGTGTAACATTCAATGAGAATGGATCCTGGTCATGCCATCACCATAAAAGCTCACTTAGAACAAAAGCACGTATGAATCTCATTCTTAAACTAAAAGTCAACAAGTACCCAGGGTCCTTAGCCCCAATAATTAATGTATACAAAGCTAAGGTTACACCTATGTTTTTATATGCAGTAGAAGTATGGGGTCTAAATTCCACCGCAGTAGCAGAACTAGCCCAGTCTCAACATCTGAGAAGTATCCTAGGAGTAGATAAAAGGACCTCAGCAGCTGCTGTAAGAGGGGAATTAGAAATTTATTCTATCTGCTCTCAAGCTAAAATCAGAGTGTTCAATTACTGGTGTAAAATTAATGAAATGGAGCCAAACAGACTCTCTAGATTATGCTTATTAGAACAGTTACACTCTCAATTGCAATCCTCATGGTCCAGGCAACTGTTAAACTTTATAAAGAGTTGTGGCCTCCCTGTAGCTTGTACTATGAATGATCAAGCAAGAAAGGGTGCAAGACAGAGAATTTTGGACATTGCGGCTCAAGAAGACATAGCCACACTCAGTAGGGTTGGCAATTTAAAATGGTTGAGCCAATACAAACGGTCCTTTCAAATGCCATCTTATCTAAAAATACAGATCCCTAAACATCTCAGAGAGGCATTTACCCGAGCAAGATTCGACCAACTTGATACCATGGTAAGACATGGAAGATTCCATGGTATCCCTTATAACGAATGAATTTGTATTTGTGGGGATCATGAAATTGAGGATCTAGCACACATTTTGTTCAGATGTAATTTGTACCAAGTAGAAAGGGATCAATATCTTCATCCCTATATTAAACGAACAATATACTGGGATACCCACATCAGAACATCATATACATGAATAAATAAGCCTATGAGACAGCCAATACAAGAATCTGCCCGGGACAGATGGGTGCAATGGGGTGCTGTCGTCACATGCGAGGGGCAGCACTTCCAGACACCTCTCGCCCATGATGAGTGCGTCGAAATGGCGGTGTCCTGTACAGATGGGCACTGCCATTTTGACGCAACGGACACTTAGCATCCGCTCGTCGCGACACTATTGTGATGTCGTGAGTGCGCCATTGGCTCACTGTGGCATCACAATCGCACCACAAAAAGAACTCTTTTTGCTGCACAAGGAAGCTGCGCAGTTTGTTCACTGCAGCTTCCTCGTGCAGCAAAATAAGGGGCGGGCAGACCGCCCTTTTGAGCAGTCTGTACCCCGCCAATATAAGAATCCTTACAGCTTTAGACGTACATTGCAATTTGCAAGGCAATAATGACTCAGACGAAGGCAAAGACAATCCTCCTCTGAACAAATCTTGCAAAGAAACCCCTGTGATAGGCTCCCCTTAGGGTAGCTATACATCTTGAAGGATCACAACAACAAAAATCCCAAGGGCCAGTCTAACATAAGGGATTCAGTGCGGGACTAGAACTCCTGGAGATCACTTTTGGAATTCCTGCTCTTAGGTAGGATACTCTCTTTTAGCCTAAGAGGGAGACAGTGGAAAACCTCCTCTAAATACATTTTGTCAAGAAAACAGAATTGTGTTAAACCGAGTCAATATGAAGGCATATACCAACAACAATAACTGCCAAACACTGGTAGTACAGTCAGCCCTCTATATACACAAATTATTTATCCACAGATTCAAGCTTCCACGGCTTGAAAATATTCAAAAAATATATAAATTCCAAAAAGCATAAGCTTAATTTTGCCATGTTATATTTATATAAGGGGCAACATTTTACTATCCATTGTATTTAATGGGATTTCAATATCCACAGATTTTGGTATCTGCATGGGGTCTTGGAACCAAGCCCCTGTGGATATCAAGACCCACTGTAGTACTGGAGCATCTGCAGTATTCTTTGAACACTGGTAACCTTTAGACAGCAGGGTCAGACTGTTTCACACACATCGGGGGGGGGGGGGGAGAAACAACATCCCAAAGCAAGTCAACATGATGAAAAGAATCAGTCATTAACCCTACAATCCTATATATGCCTAATCCAGTATAAAGTCCACTTTGACGGGGAAATGTCCCAGATCTGGTATTCATCTATTTGGGAGTAAGCCCCAATAGTTCTCAAAATTTTTACTCAACAAATAAAAGCAAGGGTTAGGGTTATGACTAGGGTTGCCATTTCACGGTGGTGGGCGGGACTTTCCCATCCCCTGGGGGTGTGCCCGGTCCCGTCCCGCCCCCGCCCCCGGGTGGCTGCCCAACTCTGAGCTCCCAGGGCTGCTGCCTGCCTTCTATAGAGTGCTGCCTATGAAACATGCTTGGAGCAGCAGTAGGAGGACTGAAACCAGCAGGGGCGGGGTCTGCTGCACTGCCCTGCCTCTATTGGCCAGCCCTCTGCTTCCTTATTTGGGCATGCTCCAAATTTCCAAGCGGAGAGGGCTTTGCAGGCAAGTTGCTTTTTGTTCTTCCTCTTTCTCTTTCCCCTCCTTCTCTTCTTATTATTGTTCCGTTTTTTTTCTTCTCCTCCTCTTCCTCCTCTCCTTTTTCTTCCTTTCTCCCCCCTCCTCATCTTCTTTTTCTCTTTCTTCCTCTCTCTAAGCCCCCCTCCTCTTCTTCTCAGGGGTCCAGGGCTTCTCAAGGCTTTGCCCCCATTAGAATAGAAAAAAGGCTTTGGATCTGTCCCATAAATCCCTCCTAAGTTGAGACATACCTGGGAAAAAGAGGGGGTGAGGGGGTTGGGGGGGTTGGAGGGGGCAAGGAAAAGGAGGAAGGGGGGAATTGCTAAGAAGGCTTGGGAGTGGGAAATGTAGTTTGCAGTGGCACAAGGGTCTGCCTGTGATCTTGCAAATGCTATGGCTGCTTGGGAGTGGGAAATGTAGTTTGCAGTGGCACAAGAGTCTGCCTGTGATCTTGCAAATGCTATGGCTGCTTGGGAGTGGGAAATGTAGTTTGCAATGGCACAAGGGTCTGCCTGTGATCTTGCAAATGCTATGCCTGCTTGGAAGTGGGAAATGTTCTTGTAGAATTGGGGGGGGGG